>NW_027505089.1:0-288579 GCF_021521415.1 Bidens hawaiensis | reverse complement strand
CGCGTACCACGATGGGCCGTAATGAGTCAGCGACACGTGGCAACGTACCAGGACACGTGGCGAACGTGTCAGGCCACGTGGCAACACGTGGCGTGACCACAGGAAAGGAGCCGCCGCGACCAAAATTTTGATCCAAATTTAACAAATTAGGAAAGTTGATGGATTAAAAATAATAGTAAGACAAGTCGTGAGAAAATATTAAATAAGGAAATATTACAAAAATAAGGAAATAAAAATATTTTCTAAGTTAAGTTGACTTACATGAAAGAAATTCCATCCCACATTGGAAGATGTAAGAAACTGGAAGCATTCCACTAAGGTATAAATAAGGAAGATGGAATCCATCCTACATGGAAAGTGGTAAAGAAATGGAAGCTCTTTATAAGAACGAGATTTTCAATAGTAATATTCTTTTATGAATATCATGCACCAAGTGGTCCTAGCGGAGGGTGCTTAGAACCCGACGCGCACAGCGCAGGCGTTCGGACTCGGACTCGGACGATGGCGATGGCGACAGCGACGGCGAGGGGCGTTGGCCGCAATGTGGCGCTTTGATGGCGCACTTGGACTTCGCACGCTCGCATCGCCGTGAGCCGCTTTAGAGCCGCCTTAGTATTTTTTTAACAACGAGAGTTAGACCTAGAATTGTCAGGCTACCAAAAGACGAGGGAGTAAAACTGAAAAATTATATCCAGGGACCCATTGTGATAAGCGACGAGTCCAAGAAGACGTCCATCGCGTACCGCGATGGGCCGTAATGAGTCAGCGACACGTGGCAACGTACCAGGACACGTGGCACACGTGTCAGGCCACGTGGCAACACGTGGCGTGACCACAAGAAAGGAGCCGCCGCAACCAAAATTTTGATCCAAATTTGACAAATTAAGAAAGTTGATGGATCAAAAATAATAGCAAGACAAGTCATGAGAAAATATTAAAAAGGAAATATAACAAAAATATGGAAATATAAATATTTCTTAAGTTAAGTTTACTTACATGAAAGAAATTTCATCCCACATTGGAAGATGTAAGAAAGTGGAAGCATTCCACTAAGGTGTAAATAAGTAAGATGGAATCCATCTCACATGGAAAGTGGTAAAGAAATGGAAGCTCTTTATAAGAAAGAGATTTTCCATAGTAATATTCTTTTATGAAAATCATGCACCAAGTGGTCCTAGAGGAGGGTGCTTAGCACCCGACGCGCACGCGCGGGTGTTCGGGCTTGGACGAGGACGATGGCGATGGCGACGGCGACGGCGACGGCGACGGCGAGGGGTGTTGGCCGCAATGTGGCGCTTTGATGGCGCACTTGGACTTCGCACGCTCACATCGCCGCGAGCCGCTTGAGAGCCGCCTTAGTATTTTTTAACAACGAGAGTTAGACCTAGAAGTGATAGGCTACCAAAAGTCGAGTCCAAGAAGACGGCCGTCGCGTACCGCGATGGGCCGTAATGAATCCGCAACACGTGTCGCACTCAGGCGACACGTGGCAACGTACCAGGACACGTGTCAGTCCACGTGGCAAACGTGTCAGGCCACGTGGCGATCCGTGGCGTGACCACAGGAAAGGAGCCGCCGCGACCAAAATTTTGATCCAAATTTGACAAATTAGGAAAGTTGATGGATCAAAAATAATAGCAAGACAAGTCATGAGAAAATATTAAATAAGGAAATATAACAAAAATAAGGAAATAAAAATATTTCCTAAGTTAAGTTTACTTACATGAAAGAAATTCCATCCCACATTATAAGATGTAAGAAAGTGGAAGCATTCCACTAAGGTTTAAATAAGGAAGATGGAATCCATCCCACAAGGAAAGTGGTAAAGAAATGGAAGCTCTTTATAAGAAAGAGATTTTCCATAGTAATATTCTTTTATGAATATCATGCACCAAGTGGTCCTAGCGGAGGGTGCGTAGAACCCGACGCGCACGCGCACGCCTTCGAGCTCGGACGAGGACGACGGCGACGGCGAGGGCGACGGCGAGGGCGAGGGCGACGGCGAGGGCGTTGGCCGCAATGTGGCGCTTTGATGGCGCACTTGGAATTCGCACGCTTGAGAGCCGCCTTAGTATTTTTGGACAACGAGAGTTAGACCTAGAAGTGTCAGGCTACCAAAAGACGAGGGACTAAAACTGAAAAATATTATCCAGGGACCCATCGTGATACGCGACGAGTCCAAGAAGACGGCCATCGCGTACCGCGATGGGCCGTAATGAGTCAGCGACACGTGGCAACGTACCAGGACACGTGGCAGACGTGTCAGGCCACGTGGCGTGACCTCAGGAAAGGAGCCGTCGCTACCAAAATTTTGATCCAAATTTGACAACTTAGGAAAGTTGTGGGATCAAATATAAGAGCAAGACAAGTCATGAGACAATATTAAATAATGAAATATAATAAAAATAAGGAAATAAAAATATATCCTAAGTTAAGTTTACTTACAATAAAGAAATTTCATCCCATATTGGAAGATGTAATAAAATGGAAGCATTCCACTAAGGTATAAATTAAGAAAGATGAAATCCATCCCACATGGAAAGTGGTAAAGAATTGGAAGCTCTTTATAAGAAAGAGTTTTTCCATAGAAATATTCTTTTATGAATATCAAGAGTTAGACCTAGAAGTGACAGGCTACCAAATAACGAGGGACTAAAACTGAAAAACAATATCCAGGGACCCATCGCTATACACAACGATTCCAAAAAGACGCCCATCGCGTACCGCGATGGGCCGTAGTGAGTCAGCAACACGTGTCGCACTCAAGCGACACGTGGCAACGTACCAGGACACGTGGCAGACGTGTCAGGCCACGTGGCGACACGTGGCGTGATCTCAGGAAATGAGCCGTCGCGACCAAAATTTTGATCCAAGTTTGACAACTTAGGAAAGTTGAGGGATCAAAAATAATAGCAAGAAAAGTCATGAGAAAATATTAAATAAGAAACTATAAGAAAAAGATGTAAATATAAATATTTTCTAAGTTAAGTTTACTTACATGAAAGAAATTTCATCCCACATTATAAGATGTAAGAAAGTGGAAGCATTCCCTAAGGTATAAATAAGGAAGATGAAATTCATCCCACATGGAAAGTGGTAAAGAAATGGAAGCTCTTTATAAGAAAGAGATTTTCATAGTAATATTCTTTTATGAATAACATGCACCAAGTGGTCCTAGCAGAGGGTGAGTAGCACTCGACGCGCACGCGCATGCGCTCCGGCTCAGACGAGGGCGATGGCGACGACGACGGCGAAGGGCGTTGGGCGCAATGTGGCGCTTTGATGGCGCACTTCGCACGCTCGCATCGCCACGAGCCGCCTTAGTAATTTAGAACAACGAGAGTTAGACATAGAAGTGACAGGCTACCAAAAGACGAGAGACTAAAACTGAAAAATAATATCCAGGGACCCATCGCGATACCCGACATGTCCTAGAAGACGGCCATCGCGTACCGCGATGAGCCGTAGTGAGTCAGCGACACGTGTCGCACTCAGGCGACACGTGGCAACGTACCAGGACACGTGGCAGACGTGTCAGGCCACGTGGCGACACGTGGCCTGATCTCAGGAAAGGAGCCGTCGCGACCAAAATATTGATCCAAATTTGACAACTTAGGAAAATTGAGGGATAAAAAATAATAGCAAGAAAAGTCATGAGAAAATATTAAATAAGAAAATATAAGAAAAAGATGTAAATAAACATATACAAGGGAAATGATCATGTGAGATGAGAACATTAAATCCCCAAAACGATAAAGAATGCCACGAGGAACTGCAATTTCACATAATATCATTAGAAACCAAACTAACGGCACCAGCAACACAAATATATCATATTTCAAAAAAAGTAAAACTTACTAGTTAATTGCACTTCAAAAGGATTATTTAGACAAGGAAGCATTGCACGACGTGAACCCAGCATATCATGTTGATTCAATTGTAGTTTGGAATAATTCAGATAGCTCGCCACAATGGTAGTTTGGACCAGGCAGCACAGTTGAATAAAATTTTACGATACGAAGAATTTCACAAGCCTAAACTTAAGCACACAAACACAATCATATATTGTGAAAGTAAGTAATGTATGGAGGTACAAATTGCCACTTAGAACCATAAACATGACGACCCGACATCATATTAGAACCGTGTTGATCTTTATGCTCTTGAATATGAAACGATAGAATGTCCGCTCTACTTGAAGAAAAGTCAGTACAAAACACTAGATCACTACGATAATTAGTTATTTACATGACATATCAAGTACAAATCATAACCAACATAGAATTACAAACATAATCATTAACAAACAGGGGCAGCTCTTAGGGTGTGCCAAGTGGGCAACCGGCCGGGACACGTTTTGTTCGGGAGCACAAAATATTTTAAAAATTCTCGATGTTATATATGTAGTATACCCGCACGTTTATAATCTCATTATTTTTATAATACCCAAACACCTTTTAAACCCATTTTTTTAGATTACCCAAAGACATATAGGCCCACTAAAATTTGAAAAAGGCCAAGTGCCTTAATTAATCAATATAAGTTAAATAAATAAATAAAAGAAGCAAATGTTGGAAGTTTTAAGTGTGTGAATGAAGAAAGTGGTGGAAGTGGTAAATGTTTGTCCCACATCGGATTGGAAACAAAATAATGAATTGTTTATAAGGTGGAGCCCTTATACTTATTTGAATTATTTGTGACATGTTTTACCACAACTTCTACGCACGCACAGGGGGGCGTAAATTTGGGTTTCTGGACTAGAAATCCATCAAACTTGTGCGTGCCCGCACGTCCCGCGTGAGATGATTTTTTGAATTCGTTTTTGAAATTCAAATCAGTTGGTCTGGTCAATACCATTAATAATCATAATGATTACAGCAAATAGGCGGGATAACAGCAAAATGAATCGGCATAAATGAGTTTTTCAAAATTATAGTTATTGAATCTTAATTTCGATCCACAATGCCCCAAAAAAGACATAGCGGGTTAGCGATGATAGCTATCGAGAACGGAACATTAGAGAGCATAAAGTATGAAAGTTGATTCACCAATTTGCTATCAAGATGTTAAGAGAGCTTTACAAATCTTTAAATAGTTATTAGCTTATTCAGTATGTCATAAACTCATTCTAATACCATGATTTTACTAATTGTTATATTTATCACCATAACTTTAACTGGTGTACACAAAATGTGTTTACATTATTTAATACGTTAAGGTTTATGGAGCATATTTTTTCAGCTTGGCCGGGACACATGAATTCTCATAGTCTACCCTATTAACAAACAACCTTTTTTTCATATAACTACTTAAAGGTTAACAAGTTATTCATACAGGGCTACTTAAAGGTTAACACGTTATGAATATTGGAAGCAAAGAAAACCGGTATCCTTAACAATTGTTCCGAGAGGATGAAAACAGTGAACTCTTTGAGGCTCGAGCTGCAAGACCATGAATTTACTAAAGCAAATATACCAAAACTAACCGATTAACCTGCATTTGAAAACTAGAATTTGAAAACCTGATAAATTTCAGATACTTTTTGCATTAGGGATCAAGCCTCAACAATTTGGCATTTTCATAGTCCCGAATTGCATTCAATGATCCATACAAATTGTTCAGAAAACTAAATTGCATGTTAGAATATGAGATCATACTACTATAGTACACGAACAAGGTAGCAGAGTAATTCAACGTCATCAGAATTAAAGGAACCGTTGAAGGTGTTTCTAGGGTTCGATTTGTAGGCTCCCAAGTAGTGATTTATAGTCATGATTCTTGTGTTTAGGGTTTTCAGAATTGAAAGAAAGGTTGAGAAAAGGGAGATGGTTGGCAATTAATTTTTTGAGGTGTTATGATCCGTGTAAGGGCTATCCGTGACCCATGACCAACAAAAATTAAGATACTATCTCAAAACAACATCATTTTTTTATACTAGCTGAATTTGATACTTTTGACTTCTTGAATCAATCTGGTTGTGCAATAGGGGGGAGCAACACTTATTATCTTTTAGTAATAAATTACAATCCATCGAATATATAAACCAAGAATTGGCGAGAAAGAATCTATAGCCAGAAACATAAAGAATTACATTACATTTGATAAATACTATCTCAAGAAAACATTTTTATATGCTCGCCGAATTTGATTCTTGTGATTTCTTAATGTCTAAGGTTATAGATCTACTTAGTCGCGTCAATCGGGTCATAAATATTAATGTCTATGATCTATATATTAATATTATTTTTAAACGACTTATTGTTGTTATTCATAAAGGGCTAGCAGCACATCTTCTTGCCCAAATGTCTTTTGTATTCGATAAACATATTACTTTTTAATGAAATATGAGAGTATTAAGTTTTGTAGCTCATTTAAAAAATTATAGCTCACCGGGTGTAATAACCAAGAAATTTAGACCCAGCTAGTGTTATGTTTTCTTTGCAAGCAATGCAGTATTACAAAAGATACTGTAATATCAAATAGTTCCAAAATTTTGAAGCGTGCATGCATTAATATTTTCATTATTAGTTGCATTATCAGTTAGAAGGGTCAAGGGTCGTCACTCCATCTAGATGAATGTACTCAATGTGAACATGAACTGAACAGTTATCATGGACATATATTACCTCCCAGTTGAATTTTAATTAATGAATGCAACTAGAACTTTGCATTATTAAACCTGATTAGGTATTTCTTCCCAAAAAAAAAAAAAAAGAAACCAATTGAAATATCAAATCATATATATGTGAAGTTGTCAACTAATTTGCCACAAGTTGTAGCATTGTATATAACATAGGTAACCAATAGTTTGACCGATCTGAGTCAGATATGCTTGTCATTAGTACTTGAAAATAGACTATATTAGGTATTAAAAAGTTCAATACGTACTATGAACAGAGTTGGTAGCATTTTTTACTTGAATTATTTAACAACATTAAAGTATTCGATAAAGGAAGACCATAGTCATTATTAACTATTTTCCGTGGGATTAACATTTTCGAATACGATATTTAATTTTTCTTGCTCCTAACCATCACTTAATTTATACCGATCACAACCTGCACGCGTCTTGGAAATAATAACTCCCATGTATTTTATCGTTGTTATTGGAACGGAATTGGACCAGCAATTTATTTTTATGCTATTTAAGTTATAGGAACATTCATACGTATCTATACATGGCCAGTAAGGGATCGTCTGACAAGGGATTGAACGGATCAAGAAAAGGATATTCATAAAAGTTTAAAACCGTTAAGAGTTTATACATTGGAATAGTTATCACATATTATTTTCTTACGTTATGATTGGAAAGACTGAAAACATATTACTTCCTTATTTGTGAGGAGGAAGGTCGTAAATGTAATTTATCCACCAATAAATGTGACCATTTTGTTATTCTTATAGAAAACTGAAGGAGTGAACAATTATGTTGATTCGATACACACCCTCAAGGATTTTACAGTAAATACAGTTTATCTTCTTAAGCATTCCCCTCAATTGGCAGCCTCATGAGTATTTTCTCATCCAGATTGCCAAATAAAAAGGTTGTCGTATATAGGTGCCTCTACCCCTTTGAATCATTATTTCAACTTGTAAATCCACTTACAGTCCACACATTTCTGATATGTTGGCCTGTGAACCTAATCCCATGCCTCATTCTTGTATAAAGGATTTGTCTCCTCTAGCATGGTTTTGATCCATTTCTCCTTAGCAGCACATGTGTGAAACAGAAAATATAAAAATAATAAGAAAGTAATTCACAAACCGGATTAACAGAAAACGGTAATCGATCACAATATAACCAAAATAGATACACACAATAGGCAAGCGAACCTATCGTTGTGTAATATAACAATGGTGAACCATGGACATGAATACAGTTCCTCTTAATAAATCAATATCAATATCAATATCTTCTTTATCAAAATATTGGGATTTTAACTAAGAACCAATTTAACTAAAACAGCTAGCAAATAGAATAATTAAAATTAAAAAGAATCAAAACACAAAAAACAGACTATAAAGGATTTCGGACAGAAAAAAAAATGTTGAAATTGCTCTGAATTTAATTAAATGGGAAAATCCTTAAAATGGCCAATTTGATCAAGCTATTTCCAATTTTAGTCATGCTTTTGAAAAAATTCCTAAAAGAGTCATCACATTTAGTCGGATCAGGTGAAGCACATCAGCCTCCGAAGGAGCGCAAATCTAGGGCTAAATATAATAGGCTTATGTATTAGATGAATTCTTTATGTAATTTGTCGTTTATTATATGTTTCGTTTAACTATGTATTTGGCCGTAGGCCATTTGTCTTGTAAACAGCCCAATGGGCAAGCCATTCGGGCCATCTAGTGAAATCCTAGGAGCCATGAGATCCCTATATAAGGGTCACTATTCACTTTATGCCCTCTTGGACCTCTTTATATTTCTCTAAAAGCTTCATCTTTTATTTTCTTTTTTCTTTGATTTGCAAGAATCGACCTGAGATCCCCGTGTTGTTCATGATTTTCGCTCACCATCAACACGGATTGATCCAACACAAGTTGTTAGATCTATCCCGAACCTACAACTGGCATCAGAACTTTGGCTCGACTTTTTGAGGGGGTTTTATCATCTTTTGCGGGTTTTGATCAAGGTATTTGTTGGATTTGAGCTTTGGATTTGTGTTAGTCGTTGGTTTTGGTGTGTTTTAGACTCTAGATCTGCTCAAAAATATTCAAATCTGAGTTTGTGTTCTTGACTATTTTCTGGTGAATCTAATTCGGTAAAACTCAGATCTAGTTCGTTTCCACTACTAGAAAAATGAGTTGCTCAGTTGCGAGTTGCGAGCAAAACTGCAGTGGAAAACATACGTCGCAAATGCCTTATTGCAGCCAACTTGCGACCACTTCTACACATTTCCTACCAGATTTTGCTACTATAAAAGCCGTCGCAAATCTAGCAACCATAAAAGCGGTCACAAATAGACTGGATTTTGCTACCATAAAAGCAATTACATATTTTGCTATTGCTTTAACTTTACGAGCAAAATGTTTTTTTAAATACTTTTTGAGCAATTTTTATATATTAAACCTGCTAATTATGTTCATATTTTTATAATTAAGCATTTATTCAAGTTACAAAATTATATAAAACCATTCCACTTAAAATTACAAATTAAAATGTCAAATATGCAAGTTATACCAATATATTAAGCATTCAATCATTCAAACAACTAAAGTGTTTATAGCCTATCTCTTCTTTCTTTTCCTTGACGAGCTCCATGATAACCATGTTTAACTTTTCAATCTACAAAACAACAAATATATAGAGGTCAAAGAAATCAAGGTTGAGTTAGGCTTTTTATTATATTCATAGTACTCATTCAAATCATTAGGGATGATCAAACGGGTCTTACCCGCTAAAACCAACCCAGACCCGATTAATAGAAAAAATAATATGAGAAGAGTATTAAACAAAAAGCACGTTACATATTGTAATTAGGTAATAAGAGCTTAAGCTTTGCTAGTTACCTGGGTCATCAGCATATCCTCTTTCCTCCCGAGATGCAAGTTGAAAAGCATAGAAAACGCCTTAGAAAGGTAAACAGCATAGAACTCAAAGAAGTTTAAATAGTTTCTGTTAGACCAACCTTTTTAGTAAAGAAATAATACTTTCTCCTTAAACAGCTCATAACCATATTAATCAAACTTTCATCATTGACTGTAGTACTTTTTCCTTAAACATCTCATAAAGGGCTTTTATATATTAAATTAGCCCAATAATCATATTAAGACTAACAGGGGAGGCTTTGAGGATGAGCGATGTGGGCGTCCTGTCAGGGCACTGCTTTTTCCAGAGGCACAAAAATTTCAAAAATTCTGGATATTATATAGAATAAATATTTGAATATGTACCTTAGAGTTTACAAAAATAGAGTTCAGTTACAGGTGTTGAGATAGGCATTACAAACCCAAACTGAAAGGCAAACCTTTACCACATCTTGTGAAAGACAAACCTTAACCCAAAACTGATGGTGTTGATATAGGCATTACTAACCCAGAGCTAGAGGAGGCTAATATCCCTCTCACTACATGTGATTTGGAGAACGGATTAGAAGCAACTGCTACAGCTGTTGAAGCAACTGTTTCTATGCCGGACACTAGTTTAGGCATTAAGACTACTATCCCGGCAACAACTAATGATATCTTGATATCAACTCTAGTTGGAAGTCCCAATACAAAGAAAATGGGGCATATGAACAATTTCATGATGAAAAATCCTTATTTTGTTTCAGATAAAACTGTTTATGTAGGTAAAACTACTGATAGCCGGATATCAGATGAGACTATTAAGTTTGTCGATGCAAAAATTATTCAAGAATTTACGGATCAAGTCAAAAGTTTGAGCTCTGAGTTCTTGCAGCTCAAAAGGCTCATCACCAATATGACTCAAACTCAAGTCCAACAACCCCAAGATAATACCCCAATTGTTGGCCTCCACCCGGAGTGAATTTTAAACTTGTGTCCACCAATTAGTCACTACAAACCACCAACCACTCAAAGCTCCAGCATGCTAGAGGGTAACCACCTCTACACCAGAGTATGTTGAGCCAAATCCTTCATCACCACCCAATTTCAAATTCTCCAAACCAAGGTCAATAAAGACACTACCATGCTCATAAATTCCTTAATACTCTTGCAAATGAGTTAAGAAAGCATATGGTTGACTAGCGAAATCAACTAGCAGAACTCTTAGGGATTTCTTCTCCTACTTCATGGTTTCCAGAGCAAGCTTATGTTGCTGATGATGCCAAAAGGGGGATATCATTCGTGATGCTTGAACGAGAGTAGCTGAAAAGAAGCCAAATGATTCAGCCAACAAAACTGCTGAAGAGGCTGCTAGGATGAAACAAATGCTATGAATAGAAAGAAAGGCTAAGGAGAAAGCCATAGTCAAATAAATGAGGGAAAAGCTTATGAAACAGACTCATCTGTCACACCCTCAAAACCACTAACGGAGTTTTACCGTCAGAGGGTGTGAACTAACAGTGTAACACCCTCAAAATTCACTAACGGAGTTTTACCATCAGAGGGTGTGAACTAATAGGATCAGAATCATTAGTTATAATCAAACACCATGTTTAAAGTTTTCAAACTAGCAAGACATTAAGTCTTAAATAAAATGTGGAAGCGTAAATTGTAAACCAAAAAGTTTGCGCCACACAGGACGACTTGAAAACCCAAGTTATTAAGATAAAAATTAAAAGAAATTTTCAAAGCGATGGTGTTTAGCGAATGCATGTTCCAATACCGCGTGCCCGCCTCGGCTACCTGAGAATAACATACTAAAAGTGTCAACACAGGGTTGGTGAGTTCACAAGTTTATATAAATAAAGTGTTTGCGTTTGCGTTTACGTTTTTGCGTTTTGCGTTACCAGATAGTGTTAAGTCAAATATATATCAATAGGTAGCTAACCTATCAAGCATGTATTACTAAGTGTTCGACACCGAAGCTGACTGTTTCTCAATTGCCTTGCCACCATGTTAAACACGACCATGGTAATGTGTTAGCCAAGATTACACCCACTCGACCTACAGTAGAGTTTAGAGTTGGGTGGGGTTTGTCAAACCCAGTAGTACTACTCAACAGTGACTCGCTATTATCCAAATATTAACCGGTTCGATGTTATGAAGGACTTTAGTTGGTTTGTTTGCCACTTAGTCTTACAATTGATATATAAAAAATAAAAAAATCTAAAGTGTGGAGTATGTCATCTCCCCCAAATAAAAGCGTTTAAAAAGAATAAAAAGGGCCGTGAAACTCACTGTTTGCGAAGATAACCAAAAAGATCCGAGAAAGGTGTGCGTCACAGAAAATCCTCACTAGTGTTCTAAAAACAAAAACGAGATTTTCTAAGTATTGAACTACGAGTGTACCTAGACTCGTCACATACAACTTATGCATGAGAAGCGTTTCATGTCTCGTTTGTGAAATAAGTGCGACTCGACAAACACATTGGTGATAAGTTACACATGTGAAAAACTACTTAAGTGTCAAGTATTAACATTGTACATTACTAGCAATTATCCCCCACAAGGGCAATTTGGTCAAAACATAGCAAACATCGATCGGTTATGCACTTTTCATGACAATTCAAGAAATACAGCAGCTAAATTATCCAGGTAGATTTTCACTCGACAAGATTACTCTTATTAGTAAATCCTAACATGTCAAATAAATCTCCAAAAATCATCACAGAAGTACACGTGGGTTAGGTTTTTAAAAATATTTTTATTATATTTTTATCATGTATGGTTTTATGACAATGATCAAAACATCACAGCAAACACACAGAAATCATTATCATGCGCAGCAGAATGTTATTTGTTATTCCCGTTAAATGAAAACTCCAATTAATGCAAGACCAATTGGGTTAGGTTTCTAACTCCATATATTTTCTTCCAGAAGTGGAACCAACCCATTTGGTCTTGTAGTTTATGTGATATCTTAGTCGCAAAACAGCCTAACAGCAGGTCTCCCAAATCAGCCTTGCACAACAGTTTTGTAAAATAATAAAAACAAACTTTTATACGTCCAAAAATTATAAACTCGGACTTTTCAGAAACTAGACTCGGCCTAGTATATTATAGAATCAACAATATCATCAAAACATAAAATTAACATCGAGTTACAGTCGTCCAAACACGAATTCAATAATCTGTCCAGCATCAGTTTTCATCAAAACTCAACAAATAATTAACCTATGAACTAACAATCATGCATGTAACCCTAATTCATCAACAAACAACATACTTAACACTTAGGGTTTATGATTACAGGTTTAATCATACAATTAAATGATAGAATGGATTAGATATGGTGTTTATATTACCTAGTTAGCTTCTTGGACCTTCAAAACCACTTGTAATCACCTTGTATGTATGTGTGTGTGCAAAATCGGTCAAGGGGAGGGGGAAGGGAGGCTGACGTCGAGTGATTGGAGGGAGAGAGGGGGTGTTAGGGTTTTATGATAATATGTTGTTTATATAATTATTAGATATCATACATGTTACACTTTACCCCTTGCACTTCTAGTTACTTGATTTGTAGCACAACTTAGTTAATACCATTCATAATTAATTTCATACACGTAAATATCAAGTAACACATAACTTAACACATAGTTATCAAATACTTGTTCATGATATTTATTGTTCGTTCACCAACAGTTTGAGTCAACCCGTGTGTGTTTCGGTGAAATTACGAAAGACTACTTGTGTAGTGATTGTCATGCGTCATCTAAACCCTAGTTTAAATGTAATGAGATATGCGTTATAGTTCGTGTGATCCTAAGTCTGAATTAACTGAGTTAGGATTAACGGAGTTAACCTGAAATTGACGAATGTCACAAACAGGATCGGAATCATTAGTTATAATCAAACACCATAAATAAAGTTTTCAAAACCACCAAGACATCAAGTCTTAAGTAAAATGCGGAAACGAAAAGTGTAAAGCAAATAGTTGCGCCACACAGGATGACTTAAAACACAAGTTATCAAGATAAAAATTAAAGGAAATTTTAAAACAATGGTGTTCAGCGAATGCATGTACTATACTGCTCGCCCGCCTCGGCTACCTGAGATAGACCGACTAAAAGTGTCAACACAAAGGTTGGTGAGTTCACAGGTTTACATAAATTTGCGTTTTATCATTACCAGATAATGTTAAGTCAATTATATATTAATAGGTAGCTAACCTATCAAGCATGCATTACTAAGTGTTCGGCACCGAAGCTGAGTGTTTAACGATTGCCTTTCCACCATGTCAACCACGTCCATGGTAATGTGTTAACCAAAATTACACCCACTCGACCTACAGTCGAGTTTAGAGTTGGGTGGGGTTTGTCAAACCCAGTACTACTTCTCAAAGGTGACTCGCTATTATCCAAATATTAACCGGTTCGATGTTCAGAAGGACTTTAGTTGGTTTGTTGTCACTTAGCCTTACAAGTGATATATAAAAGGAACAAAATCTAAATCGTTAGAGTATGTTATCTCCCCCTAATAAAAGCGTTAAAAGAGTAAAAGGGACGGTGAAACTCACTGTTTGCGAAGTTAACAAAAAGATCCGAGAAAAGCGCGTTTCACAGAAATCCTCATTAGTGTTCTAAAAACGAAAATGAGATTTCTAAGTATTTGAACTAGGAGTGAGTCCCTAGACTCGACACATAAAACTTATGCATGAGATGTGTTCGTTTGTGAAACAAGTGCGACTCGAAAAACACGTTGGTGATAAGTTACATGTGTGAACAAGTATTAAGTGTTAAGTGTTATTATTGTACATTACTAGTAACTATCTCCCACAAGGGCAAATAAGTCAAGCACATAGCAAACATCGATCAACAATTCACTTTTCATGTTAACTCAAATAATTCAGCAGCTAATTTACCGAGACAGATTTTAACTCGACAAGATTACTCTATTTAATAGATCATAACATGTCAATAAAATAACCAAAAATTATCACAGAAGCACACGTGAGTTAGGTTTCTAAAAATATTTTTCTTATATTTTTATCACATATGGTTTTCCCACAATGATCAAAACATCACAGTAAACACACATCAGTCATTATCATGCGCAAATCCAATTAATGCAAGACCAATTGGGTCAGATTCCTAATTCAAATTATTAACTTCCAGAAGTGGAACCAACCCATTTGGTCTTGTCGATTATGAGATATACTAATTACAAAACAGCCTACCAGCAAACCTCCCGAATCAGACTTGCACAACAGATTTGTAAAATAATAAAAACTAACTTTTACTCGTCCAAAAATTATAAACTCAGACTCTTTAGAAACTAGACTCGACCTACTACATCATAGAATCAGTAATCACTACCAAATACAACATTAACATCGAGTTACAGTCCTTTCAACATGCAATTAAGAATCTGTCCAGCATCAGTTTTCACCAAAATGTAACAAACTAATAACCTATGAACTGAAATCATGCATACAACCCTCTAGATACATAATTCACCAACCATGCATATCAATTTCATCTTTCATGCACATCTAGGGTTTTACTTCAACATTCAATTTCAAGAAACATGAACTTAACAATCAATAAAAATGCTACTAGTTATTAAATCACTAGTGTTCATCAATAATCATAACAATAAACCCTAACTCATCTTAAATCATCACTTTCAAGATTTAGGGTTTTGATTAACATGTTCAATTGCATAATTAAACCCATAGAATGACTAAAGGGTGTTGGTACATAAATGTCAGTAGTTCATAGTCTAGCGTTTGTAATCGAGTCTGTAATGTAATTATGTTTAAGTTTATGTTTATGTATGTAAGCGAAGTTGTCAACAAGTTCGCTTAGGCGAACTTGTTGAACAAGCGAAGTTGTCGACAAGTTCGCCTAGGCGAACTTGTTGAACAAGCGAAGTTATGGACAACTTCGCCTGAACATATCGGGCGAAGTTGTCGTGTCTATATATACTGTAGCTGACGGATTGTTTAGGTAACGAGAGAGGAGTCAGTTATTGAGTTCAGTGAACGTGCCGAGAGTCTGTAATAGACGTGTTTCAAGTTATAATATATAACGTGTTCGTTTGTATCGCGTGTGATTGTTTTACGTATTCTACGCTCGCAACTACCTACGCAGGGATTCCGCACCTACGTAGATAGCGATATCCCGTGTAAGATCCGTCCGGGAGCCTACAATTGGTATCAGAGCTTTGGCTCGATTGTGTGGTTCGGGATTTCACGCGGGTGTAGAAAACGTCTCGTTTGACCTATTCGCGGGACGCGTTTTCGTTGATATTGTGTTATACTCACCTTATACAGTCATATTCAAGCCGTCACACCGACCGGAAGCTGCTAAATCGTCGAAAACAGATCTGAATATTTTCAGTGTTCTTCGGGCGAAGTTGTTGTTCTTCAGGCGAAGTTGCCGATTCTGGAAGTAGGGTTTCGGCGAAGATATAAGGTTGAGCGAAGTTAACCACAACTTCGCCTACCTCATAAGTTCGCCTAAGCGAAGTTATCCTCAACTTCGCTTACCTCCTAAGTTCGCTTACCTTAAGCGAAGTTATTCTCAACTTCGCCAAGTCACGCGAATTTAAGGATTTTCCAGCGAAGTTAACACTTAAGCGAAGTTATCCTTAACTTCGCCTATAGTACTGTTTGGAAGAATTTTTGCTTTTTTCGGGTTTTTCTTGTTTTCGAGAAGATGTCGCCGATTAACATCTCAGAGTTAGTCAAAATGGAAGTTGAAGCGGGGTCGGCTACTAAGGCCCCTAGGTTGATGAAAGAAACCGACTTTGTGGCGTGGAAGGATAGGTTCATTCAGTATATTAAATACCAGGATGCAAAGATGTGGGTGTGCATCCAGGATGGATATATTCCACCGACAATGGAATACGAAGGTCGGGATGTGGTAAAGAAGTACAGCAAGATGGAGGAAGAAGAGAAAAAGATGTATGAGGCCGAGAGCAAGGCCCATGCTGCAATTACTATGGCTCTTCCTCAAGAGATTCTCTATACATTCAGGAAGTACACTTCTGCACGAGAGCTTTGGGATGCTCTTGAGAATAGATTCGAAGGGAATGTGGGTATTCGTGCCTCGAAGATTAAGCTGTTAAAGACTCAGTTCTCTGTCTTCAAGTATTTGAAGAACGAATCGCTCGATGATATTATCACCCGATATTATCATCTAATGACAGAGCTGAACAACTATTCTATTGCTTACAGAGAGGAGGAAATAGTTGAGAAGCTTCTCGATGCTCTCCCACCGAAGTGGGAAATGTACACTGTTCTAATGAGGGTAGACAAAGACTTTCCTGATTATGACTTGGAGACAGCAGTAAACAAGCTCAGAACCTTTGAGCTTAATATGGTTCGTAAAGAGACACCAACGGATCAGGTTCAAGACCCTGGTATGTATGGTGCCAAAGTTAACTCAGGCTCAAGTACGAAGTCTGAATCTGCTGCTTACTACTCCAAAGGAGAGTCAGGTTCTAACTCTTCTCATGAAGGAAATGTGTCAGTAAACATGAACGGTGATGTTTGATTTGTTGCTAGAGGATCAAGTGCTTCGAAACCTCAAGCATCCAAGAGTAGTTTCTCTCCCAGTGCTTCAAGCAATAACTACTCTAAGATGCCAATGAGTGTCAAATCTGCTGAAGAGCAGTTTGCACTCTATGCATCTTTTATTGCTTCTTACGAGAACTACATACAAGGGAAGATTGTGGACCCTGCTGCTTTGGAAGAAGACTATGACCAGATCGATCCTGATGATCTGGAGGAGATGGATCTGCAGTGGCAGATGGCGATGATAGTCAGAAGAGTGAAGCGTTTCATGAAGAAGACTGGCAGAAAGTTCGTAGGTGGAAAGCCAGGATTTGATAAGTCAAGGGTGAGGTGTTACAATTGTCAACAAAATGGACACTTTGCAAAGGAGTGCACTAATGCACGTGTAGAACGTAGTCAGGGGAGGACTACACAGCAAAGTGGAAATAACAATGGGAATAATGCCATGATGTCTGATGCTGGTGAATACAACTGGAACATGTTCTCTGGAGAACTCTTTGAGCAGGCACACATGGCGAAGGTTGCAGCTGAAGAATGTATGAAAGCTGCTGAAAAAGCTTTCATGGCTGATGACCAGAACTCCGAGGTATGTACTAAACCTATCTGTACTAAATGTGAGAACTTGTCTGAACAGCTTGCTACAATTACTGATCAGTATGTTAAGTTGGATGCCGAATTTAAAACCTTGAAAGAAGATCATCACTTCACAAAGACAAGAGAAAATAATTATAAAATAAAAATTAAAGCTTGTGAAAAAGACATTAAAAGTTTAAAAACAAAATTAGCTGAAAAAATTGATGTGATCGATCTAAGCTATGAGGTTTTAGAAGAGAAAACCAAGTTAATCGCTGAGAAAGAAAAACAGATTGCCGATCACCAGGTAAAAGTGGTGGAACTAAATAGGAAACTGGAGACATTCCGGAATTCCTCAGCTATTCTTGATCACCTCGTTAGTGATCAAGGTTCCTCACCTAAGAGGGGAGGAATTGGTTACCATGAGGTTCCACCACCTTATAACCATAATTATACTTTCAATCCTAGTGTTCATGAATCTGTTAATTTTGTAGCTGATCAGACAGGTCCTGCTAAGGAAACTAGTAAAGTACCGGAAGTTAGTAAAGGCGAAACAAGTTCGCCTGTCTCAAAAGTTAAAATTTCTATTTCAAGTCCAGTCTCATCTGATTCGGATAAGTCATCCGAGTCAGGTAAGACAAAAGAGAAGGAAGTGTTACCCACTAGTGGAGAAAAAGTTAAATCAACTAAAAGGAGTACTCCACTCAACCCATATGTCCCACCTTATGTGAGACGTACGGTTGGTAATACTGCCTCCACATCTAAAACATCTGCTGAAAAGAAAGCTGAACATAGGTGTTGTTTTAGATGTAATCAAACAGGGCACCTTGTTGCTGATTGCCCTCTGAAGCAGCGTTTCAGAGAGGTGAGGCCCTCGAAAACTGAGACTAAGGTTTTTGGTAATCGTTTAAATGTTAAAAATGAAAACCATTCAAATTTGAGAGATAATACAGGTTTTCAAAGAAACACATCTCGTTTTTACACTACTAATAACCAAACCAAATGCTATAATTCTTTTGATTCTCTTAATGTTTCTCGGTTTGGAAATTTTTCTAATGCTAATTTTGGTCAGCCAAGGTGTGTGAGTTCTGTTAAGAAGGTTAATCAACCCAAGACCAAGAGGTCTTGGGTCCCCAAATTTTAATAATCTCTTTTGTTTGTGCAGGAACAGTTGAACAGGGCGTCCAATAATCTTTGGGTTGTGGACAGCGGCTGTTCCCGGCACATGACTGGTAACAAGGATTTGTTACAAGATTTAAAACCTGTTCAAGGAGCAAGAGTCAGTTTTGCCGGTGAGAGTGGAGGCAAAATAACAGGAAGGGGTACGGTAACTAACGGGAAGATGACGTTAGAAAATGTGAACTTTGTTGAAGAACTGAAGCACAATCTGCTGAGTGTGTCGCAGATTTGTGATAAAGATTATACTGTACACTTCACGAAGACTGATGCGATTGTGTTGAAGCCTGGTTTTCAAATACCAGAGGAGTGGATAGTAATGAAGGCTCCACGTGATCGAAATACGTATATGATGGATTTAAGTTCAACTGAAATGTCAACGGAAGAATCGTGCCTTTTGACAAAAGCAAGCGAATCGGAATCTGAACTGTGGCACAGGAGAATGGGGCACATTCATCTTCGGAAGATGAACCATATTGTCAGACATGGGCTTGTGTTGGGTGTTCCCTTAAAAAGTTTCAATTTTGAAGACAAATGTCTTGCGTGCAAAAAGGGAAAGCAGCACAAGAAGTCTCATCTCACCAAGAAAGTAAATTCAATTGCCAGTACACTAGAGCTGCTTCACATGGATCTCTTCGGTCCTGTGAATGTAAGAAGTCTAGGTGGTACAACTTATTGCTTGGTGATCACTGATGACTACTCACGATACTCGTAGGTATACTTCCTGAAATCAAAGGACGAAACGGCTCAAATGGTGAAGAATCTGATTACCAAAGTTGAGAACATTTTGGATAAACGAGTGAAGTTCATCAGAAGTGACAATGGTTCCGAGTTTAAAAATTTTGAAATGGAGATCTTCTGTCTGTCAAGAGGGATTGAACACCAATTCAGCGCTCCGTATACTCCGCAACAGAATGGAGTGGCTGAAAGGAAGAATAGAACTTTAATTGAAGGAGCCAGAACTATGCTGGCTGATTCGAAGCTTCCGGTGGTGTTCTGGGCTGAAGCTGTTTCTACAGCTTGCTATGTACTGAATAGAGTTTCAACGGTAAAAAGACTTAATAAAACATGCTACGAGCTTATGCATGGGAGAAAGCCCAATTTGTGTGGACTTGAAGCTTTCGGGTCCCCGTGTTCAATTTTAAAGGCACATTCAAAGTTTGGTGAAGCAGCCGATGAAGGAATCTTAGTCGGCTATGAAGTTGGGACTCCCAACAGGCGTGTCTTTAATACAACGAACGGCAAGGTTAAGGTGGTATGTAACACCGACATTACGAGTTACAGATCGCTAAGACCGAGCATCGGACCTCCTGGGATTTTCGACTATGATAGGCTCTTCAAGTCTTTTAACATATCTAATTTGTTTTGTACAGAAGAAGAAGAACGTGTTGCTACGAAGATGATTCTAGATGAGGAGGAAAATTTGGCACATAGACAGCTATTTGATGATTGTCAACCTTCCTCATCAAATTCTATCGGTTCCCCTGCTGTCTCTCCTGAAGAAGAGTTTATCAATCCATTTCACTCTCAGCCAGAAACAACCATTGATGAGCTCTCTTCTAATTTAGAAGATAATTTGCATGTCGGTGCTGTTCCGACCACGAGAATTCACAAAGAACACCCTTTGGAGAATGTTATAGGTGATGTGTCCTCCGGTGTACAAACCAGAAGTAGCTTGAATGAGCACACCTGTGTTTATACAAGCATTAAGGAAACGGGTATAATGAACGAATGTTTGTACTCATGCTTTATTAGCCAGATTGAACCAAAAAATTATCAAATGGCTCTTAAGGACAGCTCGTGGGTCGAGGCCATGCAAGAAGAGTTGGCTCAATTTAAGAAGATGGAAGTTTGGACTTTGGTTGAAAAACCAAGGAATGTGCATGCGATAGGCACAAAATGGGTGTTTAAGTGCAAGAGAGATGAAAAGGGGATTATTATAAGAAACAAGGCGAGGCTGGTCGTTAAAGGTTTTAATCAGCAAGAGGGGATAGATTATAATGAAGTGTTCGCTCCGGTGGCCAGGTTGGAAGCGATAAGATTGTTTTTGGCGTTTGCTGCTTTTAAGAAGATGAAAGTGTTTCAGTTGGACGTGAAGAGTGCGTTCCTCAATGGGAAAGTTGATGAGGTTGTGTATGTTGAGCAACCTCCGGGTTTTCCTGACCCAGACTTTCCTGATCACGTGTACAAGTTGAGCAAGGCGCTGTATGGATTACATCAGGCACCTCGTGCCTGGTATTCAACGTTATCGGACTACTTGCTAGAGAATGGTTTTGAAAGGGGTTTGATTGACAGCACACTGTTTGTGAAGAGAGATGGAAGTGACTTCCTGCTAGTTCAAGTCTACGTGGATGACATCATATTTGCTGCATCAAGAGTCTCCCTGTGTCAGGAATTTGAGGCCGTCATGAAGAAAAGATTTGAGATGAGTGCTATGGGTGAACTAACGTTCTTTTTAGGATTGCAGGTTGATCAAAAGAAGGATGGGATGCATTCATCAAACAAAATATGTTCATGATGTCCTCAAGCGCTTCAAGATGGAGGACTGTTCTCCATTTGACCCTCCAATTTGCGTCAACCACAAGTTGGGAGCTGAAATAGACGGTGACGCAGATGTGGACCCAACTCAGTATCGGGCTATAATAGGTTCTTTGATGTATTTGACTGCTTCTAGGCCTGATATAATGTTTGCTGTTTGTCTTTGTGCTCGTTTTCAGGCAAACCCAAATGAATCTCACATGAAGGGTGTGAAGAGGATTCTACGGTATCTCAAAGGCAAGCAGAAGCTAGGGTTGTGGTACCCGAAGGGAGGAGACGTGGAACTGGTTGCTTATACAGATTCTGATTATGGAGGGTGCAATCAGAGTCGGAAGTCGACAACAGGAGGATGTCAGTTTCTCGGTGGAAGATTAGTTTCCTGGCAGTGCAAGAAACAGACACCAGTCGCAATCTCTACGTGCGAGCTGAATATATGGCAGCATCCAACTGCTGCTCTCAGGTTTTGTGGATTCAGCAACAATTGCGCGACTATGGTCTGAATTTCTTACTCACTCCTATTTTTATTGATAACACTGCTGCCATCTCAGTAATTAACAATCCCGTGAAACATAGTAAAACTAAACATATTGACATTCGTCATCATTTCATACGGGATTGTGCTGAGAAGAAACTGATTAAGGTCGAAAAGGTCGATACGCTAGAAAATTTCGCTGATTTATTTACAAAAGCGTTTGATAAATCCAGATTTCAAAACCTAATTGAGCTGAACGGGATGATCAATCCCGAGTAACCATGGTTTTTGTGTTTATTTAAAAAAAAAAAAAAAAAAAAAAAAAAAACGTCACTATTGCTTAAAATTAGTCGGTTACCTCAGTTTGATGGACATATCCTCGGATATGTTTTGGTCCTCGTTTCTATTTGTAGAGAATGAGGGTCGCCATTAACCAGATGACTGAAAGTGACCGGGGCGGTTATGATGTGTTTTCTTTCGGTCGCTGAAAATTAGTCGTTCATACTTAGTTAGAAGGACACATACTTGTATGTGGTCGGTCCAGTTGATCCATTGGATCTTCAGGATTGCCGTTTACCTGAAGACTTTGACGTGATCGGGGCGATTGAAGTCAAAATTTTTTAGGGAAATGAAATTACTTTTCAAGTCTAATACTTCGTAAGAAGTTCATTTGCTTTGTTTAACAGAAAATTGATCCAACCTTGGAAAATGATATTTATACTAATTTTGTGTGCTTAACTAGTGAAGTTCTTAAGCTTAAAAGGCATTAGAACAGTCATTGTATGTCAAGGTAAATTCTTAATGGTGTGTAAAAGTATATGTGATACAAACTAAGTATACTTGATTTTACGTGGAAACTACTTAAGAGTTTTTCATGTCTTCGTTTATATCTTTCCGCATGATAGGCAGAAAAGTGATTACCCAGTCATACATGAGCCCGTAAGTGTTCTGATTCCCGTGAAGAAAGCGTTTCAAGACACTGCACTGATCCAGATTCGGGACTTGCAGTTGTTTATTACTCTGAAGTCTATAAGTATGTTTGTTAAAAAAAAAAAAAAAACTTAGTACTTGTGAGTTATTGTAACATTCGAGAGTTCAAGCTATCGAGACTTCTCAATCATGGAGTAAGAAAGAGTACGGGAAGCAGACAAAGAATACTTACATGTTAATCAGACACTATGGCTCGAAGTCAATTCGGGGTGACTTGGGGAAAGCCAAATACGCTTTGAGAATAGATAGGAGACATCAAAATCTCTGAGTTGTTTTCCACTTAAAATTTTGAGTCTTAATCGAATCTAACTCGTATCACAGAAACGATGAAAACCACTTTAAGTTATTTACATGTGTATAACCTGTTTCTCTATGTCATAATATAGCTAAACACGGATCTATGTGACAGTCACGGAGTTAGTATGATTCCTGTTAGGATCTTTTCTAAAACATGGTGGTCCCTGACTAGACTGAAATTTGATTCCTTATTCGTTAAAATTTTATAAGTTTTTCTTAGTTTTGTAGTTGTATTATTTTTTAACTGGTTACTTAGAATTGATCATGTCGTTTATTTCTTAAAGAGAAGTTTTAAAGAGTTAATTCAAATTGTTCAAAATTATAAGGTTTGGTTATGAAAATATAGGCGAAGTTGTTGAATCAGGCGAACTTGTGGATAACTTCACCTAGGCGAAGTTATCCGTAACTTCGCCTGACCAACTCTGACCCTATATAAGGATTTCAAACAGTAAATTTTCGTTATTTACAATATACAGCGAACTTGTTCTCCGATATTTCAGCGAACTTGATCTTTTCGATTTCGATTTCTTTCTTTGTTCTCAGTTTCAGTTACCATTTCACGGTATGTGTTATCGGTACATCGTGTTAGCTGTTTCTTCTTGTTTTATCAAACTTTATTTCGACCGCTTCGAGATCTTGGTCCGTCGAACTCAAAACCGACTTTTATAACTTGTGTTTAACGTGTTCATGGACAAACTTTTTGTCCACATAACCTTAATACCAAGTGTTATTGAGTTCTTCATCGTCAATTTTACCGACACATCGGATTTCCGGATGTTTGGAATGCTAACAGTCGCCGATTCAGTTCAGGCGAAGTTAGGGTTTCGGCGAAGTTATCCGCAACTTCGCCTGACGATTAATTTCGCCTGAGGCGAAGTTATCCGCAACTTCGCCTGAGGCTTAATTTCGCCTAACCCTTATCTTCGCCTGAGGCGATGTTGTTATGAGGCGAAGTTAACTTTAACTTCGCCTAGACCTTTTTACTTAAATTTATTTAGACGAACTTAAAGATGAAGCGAAGTTGTTCCCAACTTCGCCTCACCTTTAACTTCGCCTATACAGGTTTGATCACAACTTCGCTCCTGGTAATCAAGCGAACTTGTGTAACACTTTAACGTTTATCTAACTTGGTTCGTTTAGTGCAGATATGGCTGCTGTTGGAAGTGCAGGAGGTGCAGGTGATGACGGTGATGATCTCAGACAATTCTTCCCAGCTCATAACCAGTTCATAACACTTGACCCAGATGCAAATGGCGTGGAGGACTACAGGGAGATAATTACTTTTCTCCTGCGCTCAAGGATATATCACGCAATAACAACTACCCTGCCTATTTCCCTACCGAATATTGAAGACTTTTGGCAGACGGTAGAGTACGATTGCCGGGTTGAGCCCCCGGTTATGCGAGCCACCGTAAACGGTCAAGTTGTTCAGTTTTCTTCTGAACAAATACGGGTGGCGTTGCGGTTTGGTGAAGAGACGAGGGATGACCCAACGGAGTTTGTTGCGCCATTCCGTGATGGGGCGTTCCTCAGGATGGGGTATTCGGGTCCCTTAGGGGACACACAACGGAGGAAGGGATTCCTTTTAGATCAGTGGCGCTTCCTTATGCACGTCATGATCGTATGTATGTCAGGACGGAAGGCAGGCACTGATGGTATGGGTGCGACAATGCAGTCTGCTATGACTGCGTTGACTTATAATAAAAGATATTCTTTCAGCCAGATGATCTTTTACGAGATCGATAGGCAACGAAGGGCTGTGGCGCGTGAGCGGTTTACAATGTATCCACGATTCCTACAAATGATTTTCGATCATGTGGCTCCGACGCTGCCTCAACGACGCCCTATTCGATACGTGGAAAGTGTGACAAAACGTATCTTTGCACAGTGTCGCACTTCCAGCGCACGAAGCAAGCCTGAGCTGCGTCCCAGGCATACTCCGCTCTTTGGGTACCTTATAAACCCGGAGTATGTGCCTGCGGCAGGGGACGAGTTCAGAGACCCAATACCACAACAGGCGGCAGCACCCCAGGCTGTATCAGCTGCGCCTGCTGTATCTGCTGCTGTGTCAGCTGCAGAGATTGACCTTGACGCCATGTTCGGCGGGCAAGGATTGTTTGATATGGACCGAGTTGATCCACAAGAGAATATTCAAGTCTCGGGTCCACAAGCTGATTTTGATGATGTGATGGAAGAGGCTAGAAGGATGATGGTAACGCATGAGAGAACGGTTGGTAAACAAAAGAGAACTGTTGACGACGACGACGAGGAAGATGATGAAGAAGAAGCTGTGCAGCTGGTGAGAAAGCGTTCACGAAGGGAAAGGACAGGTATGGGTGTAGGAGCTGGAGAGACTTCACGGTTGGTACGTTTTGCTCCACCTGCCCTGTCTGGTATGTCCATTGTTCCTACCTCTGTGTAGGTATCGAGTACAAGCGCTACGGTTGTTCCCGTAGTGGCTACATCGTCGGCTGACATTCCATCGATCACGGCCGTCCAGACGTCGACTCCAGCAATTGTGTCTCTACCACCTCAAACGCTTACTCCATCGGTGGTAGTAGCACGATTTGTCGAGTCTACGGTCACCACTACTGCAGGGTTATCGGGTACGGTACCACCTGCGGTCACGCCCACTTTATACTCGGAACGAATAGCTTCACTAGAGCGGATCGTAGCTGAGCAGTCAAAGACTATTCAACGCCTAGTGGAAGCAAATCAACTGCAGGCATCCCTCCTGGTTGAGCACGGGAAAGTTATAGATGCCTTGAAGGTGTTCTTGGCATCTCAGGGGGAGATGAGCTGTAGAGGAGATGAGCTGAGGACCAAAAGAAGAGAAGATCAAGACGATGATCCCAATGCACCGGAAGGTGCAGGTGGTGAGTTGCCAAGAACTACTATAGCTCTTGGGGCTTCCATAGCTGAGGGGGAGTCTGCCGCTGGTGATGATGTGGTTGCTGTTGGTGATGATGTGGATGTGGTTGAAGATGTTGAGATTGTTGATGATATGATTGATGCGCTGAAAGAGATAGACGATATGTTAGAGGATAATGAGTTGATAAATGAAGATGATGTTCTACCAATCGATGAGATCGAAAAGATTGGTGCAGAAATTGTGGTTGAGAATGTGATAGAAGAAGGAGAGATTGTTGAAGAAAATGTAGAGCATGAGATCCCTGTGGTTGAACAGTCGACTATATGTGTAGATGCTGCGGTTGACAACACTGAGTGGGAAGATCAGCCAAACTGGAAGGAAGGCTGCGCTCAGTGGTTTGTAAAGACGAAGAAGCCAGCAGTACCGACGATGTTCAAAAAGTCGTATAATATAAAGGGATATGCATAATCAAAGAAGGGAATCATATGCTGGTTGTACGATGAAGAGTTGAAACTATTTGTGATCAAACGTTACGACGGCATTCAGTACTTCAAGAAGATGTTAAGATCCCTGAATACCTTACCGGAGTGTGAGGTGAAAGACTTAGCAAGACTGGGGCTGATAAACAGAAGTGATGATAACATGGCGAGAGTAATTGGGAAAATTGTTTGGAAGGAGGCCATTAAAGATAAAAAGTTTGAACTTCTGAAGCCTCAGAAAGGGAAGTTAGTAGAAGACAAAGATAGAGGGATGAGGGCAGACGGCAAACCATGGATGGTTATGAAGTATAAACCAGTCCGTCATTTAAAAGAAGTGCCGATGAAGGTGATGCCCAAGAACGTCTTGAAAGACTTGAAGTGGTGGTACGTGGATTGTGAAACTGCTGAAGCGGTCATGGAGGATGAAGATGAGCAAGAGATCATGAGAGTGTATGATCCTATGCACATAGTCAATCTGTCTCAAGCTGACTTGCAGGTACTACATGCTAAGAAGATTTTCTACATTCCTGCTTGGAAAGAGGAAGCTAAGAAGTACCAGAAGTTGGTTTCTGTATGTGTTAGACAGGGAGTGCATGCTTGAAGAGATGAAGAGAGAAGACGAGAGATTACAAGACACAAGCTTTGAAGATCAAGACATGAAGCTACTGCCAAGGGAGAGTCTGTTGGTACATAAATGTCAGTAGTTCATAGTCTAGCGTTTGTAATCGAGTCTGTAATGTAATTATGTTTAAGTTTATGTTTATGTATGTAAGCGAAGTTGTCAACAAGTTCGCTTAGGCGAACTTGTTGAACAAGCGAAGTTGTCGACAAGTTCGACTAGGCGAACTTGTTGAACAAGCGAAGTTATGGATAACTTCGCCTGAACATATCGGGCGAAGTTGTCGTGTCTATATATACTGTAGCTGACGGATTGTTTAGGTAACGAGAGAGGAGTCAGTTGTTGAGTTCAGTGAACGTGCCGAGAGTTTGTAATAGACGTGTTTCAAGTTATAATATATAACGTGTTCGTTTGTATCGCGTGTGATTGTTTTACGTATTCTACGCTCGTAACTACCTACGCAGGGATTCCGCACCTACGTAGATAGCGATATCCCGTGTAAGATCCGTCCGGGAGCCTACAAAGGGAATGTTAATTACCTATCTAGCACCTTGAATCCTTCAATCCAACCTTCAAAATCACTTTGTATGTGTGTGTGTGTGTGGGTTACGGCTGCCAAGAGAGGGAGAGACGGAGAGACCGGTCACAAGGGGGGGATGGAATTAGGGTTGGGTAATAAGTTGGTTATATTATTAATTATGTTACATTTAACCCCATAATCTTCTTGTTAATCAATTTCTAGCAAAAAATAGACTTTTGCTTCTTGAGTTAATGTTCTACATATAAATATCAAGTAACACATAAACTTAACACATAATTATCAAATACTTGTTGTTTTTATATTTAACGTTTGTTAACCAACGGTTTGAATTGACTCGTGTGTGTTTCAGTAAATTTTTGAAAGACTACTTGTGTAATGATTGTCATGCGTCATTTAAACCTTAACTAAATGTAATGAAATATGAGTTAACTGGAATGACATAGTTCGTGTGACCTTATGTTTGAATTAACGGAGTTCGGATTAACGGAGTTAACCTGAAATTGACGAGTGTCACATCATTCCCATGTTGAATGAATTTTCGTCCCGAAAATTTGTGTCAAGTTGCGATGGCTGTCTGAAAAAGGCAAATATTTTCAGTTTGTCACATCATCCCCCTGTAGAAAGAAATTCCGTCCCCAAATTTAATTCATACCTATGGTGTATACTGACGGTTTGTCGGCTTTCACGGTTTTCGGTGCTTGGTCAACCCTTCGAAAAGATGAGGATACTTTTTCATCATTTGATCCTCGCGTTCCCACTTGAACTCTGGTCCACATCTTGAGTTCCATCGAACTTTAACGATAGGAATCTTGCTGTGTTTGAGTGTTCTGGTTTCCCAATCCAAAACTTCCACTGGTTCTTCGATGAAGCGTAACTGTTCATCAACTTGCAACTCGCCCAAAGGAACTGCTTGTGTTTCGTCACAAAGGAATTTCTTCAAGTTGGATACATGGAATACGTTGTGTACACCACTGAGTTCCGTTGGTAAGTCCAATCGGTACGCTACTGGACCAATACGTTCAGTTATCCGGTATGGGCCAACGTATTGTGGTTTGAGTTTGTTTCGCTTTTCAAAGAGAACTACACCTTTCCAAGGTGAGACTTTTAGTAAAACCTTGACATCCACTTGGAATTCCAGAGGTTTTTGGCGCTTGTCGGCTTAACGCTTTTGGAGATCTTGTGCTGCTGCCATGCGATTCCGGATTTGGAAAATCTTTTCTGAGGTTTCAAGCACTAATTCTGGGCCAGTGATTTGGCTGTCACCCACCTCTGCCCAGCAAAGGGGTGATCGAAACTTTCGTCCGTACAACGCTTCAAACGGCGTTGCCTTAATACTAGCGTGGTAGCTGTTATTATACGAAAACTCTTCCAAGGGCAAGTGGGGTTCCCAAATCTTTCCGAAATCCAATACCCATGCACGCAACATGTCTTCCAAGGTTTGAATGGTGCGTTCACTTTGCCCATCTGTTTGAGGATGGTATGCTGTGCTCATATCAAGGCGGGTGCCTAGTGCGCTCTGTAGTGACTTCCAAAAGTGCGAAGTGAAACGGGAATCTCGATCAAATATGATCGAGACTGGCACTCCGTGTCTAGACACTACTTCTTTTATGTAGATGCGAGTCAGTCTTTCCATTTTGTCTAATTCTTTGTTTGCTAAGAAATGCGCCGACTTAGTCAACCGGTCAACTATCACCCATATGGTATCACATCCCGTCGGTGTTTTGGGTAATCCCGTGATGAAGTCCATGGAAATGTGTTCTCATTTCCACATTGGGATTTCCGGTTACTGTAACAGTCCGGATGGTTTCTGATACTTCACCTTGACTCTAGCACAAGTCAAACATTTGCTCACGTAGGTGGCAATGTCGGCTTTCATGTTTGGCCACCAGTAAAGTGCCTTCAGGTCATGGTACATTTTATCTAAGCCAGGGTGAATGGAATATTGGGATTTATGTGCCTCGTCCATCACCAGATTTCTCAAGTCTCCGAATCGAGGGACCCAAATCCAATTTTCAAAATATCGGACCCCGTTCGATTTGTTTTCAAGCTGCATATCCATGCCCCGCATGAGTTCTGATTGGAGGTTATCATCTTTCAAAGCTTCGAGTTGAGCATCACGAATATGATTAGGTAAGTTAGCATGAATCGTGAGTTGTAATGCTCACACTCGTCTAGGCTTATCGTTTTCTTTTCTGCTAAGAGCATCGGCCACTACATTGGCCTTACCAGGGTGGTACTATATGGCACAGTCGTAATCCTTAAGTAGCTCGACCCAACGATGCTGTCGTCTGTTCAAATCCTTTTGATCGTAGATGTGTTGGAGACTCTTGTGGTCGGTGTAAATGGTGAATCTGGTACCGTACAAGTAATGTCTCCATATCTTAAGAGCAAACACCACAGCTCCGAGTTCCAAGTCATGGGTCGTGTAGTTCTTCTCGTGGATCTGTAGCTGTCAAGAGGCATAGGCTATAACCTTCTCGAGTTGAATTAACACGCAACCGAGACCCTGTATCAATGCGTCACAATCCTCAAAATTTTCCGTTCCCTCAGGGAGGGCTAGGATAGGGGCGCTACAGAGTTTGGTTTTCAATAGCTGGAAGGCAGACTCCTGCGCGCCACCCCAATTGTACTTAGTACCCTTGAGTGTCAGTGCGGTGAGGGGTTGAGAAATCTTTGAAAATCCCTTAATGAAACGTCTGTAGTAGCCAGCCAGTCCTAGGAATTATCGCACCTCAGTCGGAGTCTTAGGTGCTTCCCAATTTTAATGGCCTCTACCTTGCCTGGATCGACATGGAAACCACTCCCATTGATCACATGTCCTAAGAAGTGAACCTCGCGAAGCCAAAATTCGCAGTTCGAAAGCTTAGCGTGTAGTTGTTCCTTCTTTAGCAACTCCAGGATTAACCTCGGGTGTTCTTCATGGTCGGTCTTGTTCATGGAGTAGACGAGGATATCGTCAATGAAAACAATTACAAACTTGTCAAGCTACGCCTTGCATACTCTGTTCATGAGGTCCATGAATATGGCTGGTGCGTTTGTTAAGCCGAATGGCATAACTGAAAACTCATAGTGACCGTACCGAGTTCTGAATGCCATCTTTGAAATGTCTTTTTCGCGCACTCTCAATTGATGGTAACCAGATCTCAGATCGATCTTCGAGTAGTAACTCGATCCTTGAAGCTGGTCGAAAAGATCATCAATTCGGGGTAGGGGATAACGGTTCTTGACTGTCACCTTGTTCAAATCCCGGTAGTCGATGCACATGCAGAAAATCCCGTCTTTCTTTCGAACAAATAGGACAGGGGCTCCCCATAGTGATGAGCTGGTTCGGATGAAACCTTTATCCAACAAGTCATATAACTGAGTGGACAACTCCTTAAGCTCCACCAGTGCGAGCCGATACGGGGCTTATGCTATAGGTTCCGCACCGGGGGCTAAGTCGATTTGGAACTCGACTTGTCGAATGGGTGGGAGTCCTGGCAAATCTTCCGGGAAGACTTCCGAAAAATCTCGCACAATTGGTATGTCTTCGATCCGCTTCTCGTCCGCGGGTTTCTCGATTACATGAGCTAAAATCGCCGGATGACCCTTACGTAAATATTTATGAGCCTTCATGAGAGTGATGATGCTAGTAGTCATGCCGCTCTTCTCGCCCTGTATCGAGATGTGTGAATATGCTATACTAATCCTCAGATCTCGGATCTGAGATATATAATTAACTCAATTACGGATCTAGTTCATGATGACACTTGATTATATGTTATATGTTATATTAATTGTATGTATGTGTATGTATAATATTAGATTGAAGCTTGAGAGAGTAATTCGGCAGAGGTTCGATAACGTAAACTCAAAACTTAAATTAACAGAGGTGAACACCTCTATAAATAGAAGATGGGTCTAGTTCGTTACAAATTCCGTAACGAACTAGGTTACACTTCGTTACATACATAAAATATGATTAACTTAACGAATCACCCCCTAATTTGTTAAACATCCTTAACGAATCAGGAGGGAACTTAACTTAGGTCTAGTTCGTTAAACATCCTTAACGAACTAGATGCTAATCTTAACGAACTAGAGAAATAGCTTAATATTTATTACATAAATAAAACGACAAATACATTAACGATAGATACAAAGACTCGAGACGCAAAACCTTTTACTACAAGATGATTTTGCCAGAAGGAGTAGTGATATGAACTATCTTGTCGTGACATAGTATCTCAGCTCTATTTTCGAATAGCCAGTTCATGCCGACAACAAGCGTAAAGGGTATGAGGTCGATATCGAAATTATGACCCGACAGTTTCAACTTACATCCCGCTAGTACATGAGTTGTTTCTATAGACTTACCGTCAGCTAGTTCAACAGGAAACTTAGCATCTAACAGAGTTGGAGTTAAGTCTAAGAGTTTACTAAAGACTTGCGACACAAAACTCCTATCAGCTCCTGTGTCAAACAAAATAGAAGCAAAAAATTCATTCACAGGGAACTTACTGGTAACCATATTCGGATTGCTGCGGGCCTCGCCCGATCCAATGATGAAAGATCTACCTTTACTACAGCTTCTGTTACTATTATTGCCTCCATTGCTCTCATTCTGCTTCAGTTTTGGACAATCCTTCCTGACTACACTCAAAGCAGCCTTTTGTTGTTGCAGGCTGTTTAGGAGTACCCTTACCCGCTAGGTCTCGCCTATAGTCCTTGGCCTGATGACCCAATTTACCGCATCGCAAACACTTGATACGGTCGCATGGGCCAGCATGGTGATAGTTGCACTTGTTGCACTTTGGGTACTTTCCAGCATAGCCACTCGAATCATGTCCGCCACCGTTGTTGTTGTTGTTGGAAACCTGGTTATTGAAATTCCGAGTGAGTTCGGGTCTGCGGTGGTTTTATTGCTGTGGAGGGTTCGATGATGAGGACTTGGTGTTGTCAAACTTCCTCTTTCCATTCCCAGAGTTGTTGTTGTCATTGCTTGAGTTGTCACGGGTTTTAGAGGTGGAACCTCTAGGTGGTAGCGCACCTTGTGCCACTACTTGATCCGTCAGCTTGTGGACTACTCGGATCGCTTGCTGAATAGTGGTTGGTTTAGAAGACGTCACCATACCCTGAATCTGGGGTACCAAACCATCAACATACATCTCTATTCTCTTACTTGGCGGATCTACCATCTTCGGGCACATCACCGCCAGCTCGTGGGAACGGGGGGTGTAGGCCTCAATTTCAGAGCCCACCATCTTCAAAGCCCAAAATTCTGACTCCAGCTTTGACATCTCCTCTCTAGGACAATACTCTTCTCGCATCATGTTCTTGAATTCTTCCCAATTCATAGCATTCGCCAACTCCAATCCGAGTATTTGCACATTTGAATTCCACCAGGTGAAGGCTGAATCCTGTAGTGTTTACAGCAGCAAACTTGACCCTACTGGCTGGTGGACAGTTGCACATCTCAATGGCTGACTCCGCCTTCTCGGCCCAACGCAGGAAACCTATGGCTCCCTCAGTGCCCTTAAACGAATTGGGTTTACAGTCCAGGTAATTCTTAAAAGTACAGACTCCGGCTTGTCCTCCGGTTCTTCTTCGGGTTCCTCCTGGAGATCTTCTTCAGGTTCTTCCTCAAGATCTTCTTCAAGATCCTCTTCTTGTCCTGCTGCGTTCGGGGAAATTTGCGCCTCTAGTGTCTCGCAACGAGCTAGAGTTGTTGCTGCAAGGTTTCTTGCTTTCCAAACTTCGTCCTGCAAGTCTATCATCTCTGATTGCATCTTGGTCATTACTTTCATTTGCTGCACATGAGCATCCTGAACTTCCTTCATGGCTTCGATCAGGTAGTTAAGTCTCCTCCAAGCATTAGCTTCATCCTCTTTCACCTCAGTAACCTTCGCTCTCGTGGAGCGCATAAAGCCCACTTCACGCTCTAAACAGGAAGCGAGAGCTGCGAAGGCGCGCTCCATTGGTAGGGTTATGGGTGGTAGCGTGTTGAAGGATATAGGACAGCCCAGGAGAGGTAGTGGTGGAACTTGCTCACCGTAAACCAAACGCTCGATCAGACTCGGGTACCAATCCCAGTTATCGTTGTCTTCGTACACGTCTCCAAATGGGCGATGTCTCTTCGGTGTAGGGGCTGCTAGTGTCGGGACTACTCGGGGTGGTGATGAGTCGGGTAGCTGCGGTTCCTTACCAGGGGCATGGGACACCGGGTCGGATGATGATGATGATGGCTTCGACATCCCTACAGGATAAGTCGTGTATGGGTTACGCACGTATGAGTGAATGAGGTAAAAAGATAAAGAAAGCGAATAACTAAATATATAATACATATTTATATATGCAGTGCGTAAAATTATAGCTAATGGGTCGTTGCGGTTATAGTCTAGTATAAATGCATTTCTTGTTCGCTACAACCAATGGCTCTGATACCAACCTGTCACACCCTCAAAACCCACTAACAAAGTTTTACCGTCAGAGGGTGTGAACTAATAGGATCGGAATCATTAGTTATAATCAAACACCATAAATAAAGTTTTCAAAACCACCAAGACATCTAGTCTTAAGTAAAATGCGGAAGTGAAAAGTGTAAAGCAAATAGTTGCGCCACACATGACGACTTAAAACACAAGTTATCAAGATAAAAATTTAAAAGAAATTTTAAAACAATGGTGTTCGGCGAATGCATGTCATATACTGCTCGCCTGCCTCGGCTACCTGAAATAAACATACTAAAAGTGTCAAGACAAAGGTTGGTGATTTCACACGTTTACATAAATTAAGCGTTGCGTTTTAGCGTTACCAGATAATGTTAAGTCAATTATATATCAATAGGTAGCTAACATATAAAACATGCATTACTAAGTGTTCTACACTGAAGCTGACTGTTTAACGATTGCCTTGCCACCATGTCAACCACGACCATGGTAATGTGTTAGCCAAAATTACACTCACTCGACCTACAGTCGAGTTTAGAGTTGGGTGGGGTTTGTCAAACCCAGTAGTACTAGTCAAAGTTGACTCGCTACTATCCAAATATTAACCGGTTCGATGTTCAGAAGGACTTTAATTGGTTTGTTGCCACTTAGCCTTACAAGTGATATACAAAAGTAACAAAATCAAAATCGTTGGAGTATGTTATCTCCCCCTAATAAAAGCGTTAAAAGAGTAAAAGGGGTCATAAAACTCACTGTTTGCGAAAGTAACAAAAAGATCCGAGAAAAGCGCACGTCAAAGAAATCCCCACTAGTGCTCTAATAAAAAAAATGAGATTTCTAAGTATTTGAACTACGAGTAAGTCCCTAGACTCGACACATAAAACTTATGCATGAGATGTGTTTGTTTGTGAAACAAGTGCGACATGAAAAACACGTTGGTGATAAGTTACATGTGTGAACAAGTATTAAGTGTTATGAGTTATCATTGTACATTACTAGAAAACTATCTCCCACAGGGGCAAATAAGTCAAGCACATAGCAAACATCGATCAACAATTCACTTTTCATGTTAACTCAAATAATTTAGCAGCTAATTTACCGAGACGGATTATAACCAGACAAGATTACTCTATTTAATAACTCATAACATGTCAAAAAAATCACCAAAAATCATCACAGAAGCACACATGAGTTAGGTTTCTAAAAATATTTTTATTATATTATTATCATATATGGTTTTCCCACAATGATCAAAACATCACAGTAAACACACAGCAGTCATTATCATGCGACTTGAAAAACACGTTGGTGATAAGTTACATGTGTGAACAAGTATTAAGTGTTAAGAGTTATTGTTGTACATTACTAGTAAACTATCTCCCACAAGGGCAAATAATTCAAGCACATAGCAAACATCAATGAACAATTCACTTTTCATGTAAACTCAAATAATTCAACAGCTAATTTACCGTGACAGATTTTAAACCGACAAGATTACTCTATTTAGATCATAACATGTCAATAAAATCACCAAAAATCATCACAGAAGCACACGTGAGTTAGGTTTCTAAATATATTTTTATTATATTATTATCATATATGGTTTTCCCACAATGATCAAAACATCACAGTAAACACACAGCAGTCATTATCATGCGCAAATCCAATTAATGCAAGACCAATTGGGTCAGATTCCTAACTCAAATTATTAACTTCCAGACTGGAAGCAACCCATTTGGTCTTGTCGTTTATGAGATATACTAATTACAAAACAGCCTACCAGCAGACTTCCCGAATCAGACTTGCACAACAGATTTGTAAAATAATAAAAAATAACTTTTACTCGTCCAAAAATTACAAACTCGGACTCTTTAGAAACTAGACTTGACCTACTACATTATAGAATCAATAATCACTTCTAAATACAACATTAACATCGAGTTACAGTCGTTTCAACATGCACTTAAGAATCTGTCCAGCATCAGTTTTCACTAAAATTTGACAAACTAATAACCTATGAACTAGAAATCATGCATACAACCCTCTAGATACATAATTCACCAACCATGCATCTCAATTTCATCTTTCATGCACATCTAGGGTTTTTCTTCAACATTCAATTTCAAGAAACATGAACTTAACAATCAATAACAATTCTACTAGTTATCAAATCACTAGTGTTCATCAATAATCATAACAATAAACCCTAACTCATCTTAAATCATCACTTTCAAGATTTAGGCTTTTGATTAACATGTTCAATAGCATAATTAAACCCATAGAATGTCTAAATGGAATGTTAATTACCTATCTAGAACCTTAAATCCTTCAATCCAACCTTGAAAATCACTTTGTATGTGTGTGTGTGTGTGGGTTACGGCTGCCAAGAGAGGGAGAGACCGATCGCAAGGGGGGGGGGAGGGAATTAGGGTTGGGTAATAACTTGGTTATATTATTAATTATGTTACATTTAAACCCCTAATCTTCTAATTAATCAATTTCTAGCACAAAATAGACTTTTGCTTATTGAGTTAATGTTCTACATATAAATATCAAGTAACACATAAACTTAACACATAATTATCAAATACTTGTTGTTTTGATATTTATCGTTTGTTCACCAACGGTTTGAATCGACTCGTGTGTGTTTTAGTGAATTTCTGAAAGACTACTTATGTAATAATTGTCATGCGTCATTGAAACCTTAATTAAATGTAATGAGATATGCGTTAACTGGAATGACATAGTTCATGTGACATGTTTGAATTAACGGAGTTCGAATTAACGGAGTTAACCTGAAATTGACAAGTGTCACATCATCAATGTCTCAAGGAGGAAGAAAGAGTAGAAAGACTAAACAACGACCAGTAGTTTCTCAAACCATTATAAATCTGAAGAATACCATAAGTTAGTTCGGTGAACTATTGATGATCAAACAGTTGTTACACCAACAACTTATTCAAGAACAGTTGTTTCACTAACTGTTGATGTTGTTGTACAACAAACTACTGGTACTCCATAAGAACCATCAATAATTTCAGAAGTTGTTGATGCATCCAAGGTAACACAAGAACCAACTACTATTCCAAAGGTAGATGAAACCTTGAAGTCATAGATTGCTCAACAAAAGGCTTCTGACAGTAGTTTCAAGAGAAGAAAGTTGATCTTATCAAAAGGGGATGATTCACCATCATCTCCTTCTTCCAAAAAGTTCAAGACATTGAATGTTGAAGACCTAATTACTCATCAAGAGCAAGAAGCAGCAAGAGCTTTGGCAGAAGCAGCAAAAATTATGTCTAATGAATAAGCCGGAAGATTATATCAACAAGATCTTCTGAAAACAAGAAACCTTAAACAATAAGCTTATGAAAGAATCTTGATTGTATTGGAAATACCAATAGCACATAAGCAACTATTGATGGAAGCTAAGAATGCTGCTCTTTTATGGCTTAAAGAGCACGCAAAGTACAAAGTATCTCTCCACAAGTTTAGAGGTTGGACCTATGAAAAATTACAAACAGGATGTGGAAGAGTAGATAATTAAACTCATAGAACAAGATTGGACCTGATTGGGATGTAGATAAAGAAAGGATTTATAAAGAAAAAGAAAGGGAAATCCTAAAAATAAAGATGGAATTAGTTGAGACTAATTTTCATTCAAGAATGGAAACTACCATATGGGGGATTTATAAGCTAAGGTTTGCTTATAGTGATCGTGTACAAGAAAGAAAGAAGTACCCAAGCAAATTCCATGAACCAAAAGCTTTATCTAACATCATGCTCCCCAAAAGGTAGCGAAAAGTGCAAACTGCTGCTCAAATCCTTGTTTCTGCATAATAAACATGGCATTGTATGCCAAAAGAAGAAGATTGACTGAAGAAAAACTACAAGCCACCAAGGATCTTCATAGAGATGCCAAGATGGGCTTTGAATTTGATCTGAAATCGATGCCTTCTTCATCTACCTTGTCTACATTGGTTGCTGCTCCAACTGAAGGATAAAGCCAGTCAGACTCGAGAGTTATTAAAAGGAGTAAAGATAAAAATAGCTCCTATGTGACTTTGGAATTTGATTCTGGAATTACTAAAAGAGTAAATCTTCAGGATATTCCTATGTTGGATGAAAGCATGTTAAGCAGTTTGATTGACCTTTCATTGCAAATGGAAGAGGATGATAGTCTGGGAGCTAAGTTTGTAAAATTCATCAAAGACTCAGCCAAAAGAATACTATCTAGATAATAAAATGACGAAGAGAATAAATGGTTTTGGCATCATCAGTTCAAGGGGAGATTGTTAAACCTTGCAAAGAACTGATGGCCAAAGAACCAAAAAATGTTGCTCCAAACATCTGACATTACAAAACTGCTTATATGAAATAACTGAAAACTCAACAACCGTTCAAACAAACTATTGAAGATCCAAACAAATAAAGTCTAACAACTGATATGACAAACATCTAAGCAAAGATCAGTAGTTTGCATAGGATTCTTTTATAAACGGTTGGTTACAATTTCTTCATCGGTAGTTTCTAACTGTTTCGTTAATTGTCGCTTTCACATTTATCTCATTAGTTATTTAACACATGTATATAATGAAGAAGAGAGTATCCTCTATATTAATACTTTCACACATCACAACATTCACCTAATAAGTGTACTTTATTCCAAAAATTCAATGAATGATGAATCACACCCCGACCAAAAGCGGCGGAACATGTCGGGGCACGATGGATTGCTCAAGAACACAAGACACTATTAAAGTGACAATATTTAAACAACTCATTCATTTCATTTAATCATCAAAGTAACACAACTTGTTCATACAAAATAATACCAAATACAAGAAATAAATTATTCATTCTTCTAATAACCTAAACGGTCTTAAAATAAAATAGTGTCTTCAAACTTCAATCAACCAATAATCAAACCTGTAACAATGCATAAAATATATTTTATCAAAATGAATGTTGGTGAGCAATTTCATAGTTTTGAGCATATATAATATGAGGAGAAAGTCGCAACTCGTATATGAAACTATAAATAAAAGCAGCAATTGCGATATATAAATCATAAATAAATGAGGATCCTTTCAAATTGTTAACAACCAACATATTCGGTTAATGAGGCCCTATTCTACTAGCACAAGGCCAAAGTAATTAGGGTGCGTATGATCATACTTATTGAGGCTCAACACCAACAAAAATAAACACTTGTGCACGTAAAGCATTTGAGACATATAACACACAATCGAGCAAAATATTCTAAGTATCATACACCCTAGAGTTTGTGGTTTTAAGATCTAGTCTCTTAAATCATTCTTGTTTTGAATAGGTATGCATGTTACCCCCAAAGTATAAAAATGAAAACGGGGGATGAAATATACTCATGTGAAATAAGTAACTTGGAGGATTAGTTTGCGATAAAACGGAAATGTAAGTTCAACGAGCAAGACCTAGATTGAGAGAGTCTTGAGTTAGTAGATGGTCTTAAAAGTTTTAGAGTAAAATAACATGACAAGTAAGATAAATAAATAAAGTTTGAGGGTTAAAGTGTTAATACATAAGAAATTAAAGTAATGGTTTTTTGAAAAGTAAGTTTACTCGAAATCGGGTCTCGGTATTCTATTCATTAGTTTTACTTAACCTTTGTTAAGTAAATATTTGGGTATAATTGCGATATTGCAAGACCCTTTGTTAAATAGATACCAAAACGAGATTTTACGAGTGTTCGGATTTATCGCTTCGAGTCTTGATAATTGGCCAAGCCCGAAGCCGAGATTCCAAAGTAATAAATGTTATGAGATAACTCAATTAAATCAAAAGAAACTTAACCAAGTGTGTAGTTCTATTAGGAAGAACCTCAACATCAGTTAAGCGAGTGTTTGGCTTTGTTGGTCCAAATTTGTTATAAGATCAAGTTGGATCCGACGTGGCAATTATTTTGAGAAAATAATTGAAATTAGTTTATAATATAGTTTTAAGGAAAAACATGAGATTCGGTGGCCCAAAACACAACTAGTGTGTCTTAAGCGAGTGAACTCGGTTTAGTTCGTTCTTGGTTCGGTCCTTGACTCGGAATAAGACCGAGGATGGTTACCAATACCCAATACCATAGAACTTATTAGAATAAACTTAGAAATGATAATACTCAAGTCTTACATACAACATGTTAATAATAATGTATTTAAACGAAAGTTCGATTTTGGTTCGGTCCTTGACTTGGAATGAAATCGAGGATGGTTACCACATACCCAAATACCATTGAACTATTAAAATGATTTGGAAACTAAAATAACTAGAAACTAACCAATAATAATAAGCTTCAACAAATTTAAAGTGTTAACAAGGACTATATTAGTCATCCATGTAGCATTGCCTTATAATAGCAATACACCTAATCCGACCATGGCCGGAGAAGGGAAAGCCATGGAAACAAGGGGAATATATTTTAAACAAACTATCATAACAAGCTTTAGTTACCAAGAATTAGTTAGAATCAAATATTAGCTTTAGTTTGATCTTGAGAAGTCAAACTATCAAGAGTTTGAAAGATGAAACATAGAACTTAGATGGAGAGTGTTTAAGAGAATGGGCAACCTAAAATGGATATATTGGCCTTTTTATAGGGGAAAAAGTAAGGGTTATCCATAATGTCATTATCAAAGGATTTGCATGCATTTTGATAGATTTAAAGGGTCAAACAAGGTGCAATACAAACAAAACGAGCTGGTGCAATCTGCAGACATGGGAAGACGCCGCATGACCACCCTTTCCTCTCTGGCCGCACGGCGCGGCGCCTGGGGGGGGGTTGGTCTTCAGCTTTGGTTGTTTGTCGCGTTTGGTCCCTGAAGTTCGTTTTAAGCAGTTTTTTTTAATAAAAAGGTGTTTTAAGCTATCGTAAAGGGTGTTTTCTTGATCCGACAATTGTATAACATAAATGCTACATGAAACTCAATATTTTATTAATAAAGAAGGATCCGAAAGACAAAATGGGTCAGGTTTCCAATACAAATACAAGTTAAACCGAAAATGACGAATGTCACAATGTCGGTAAAACCCGAGCGTTGGTAAAACCCAATAAAAGAATTAAATAGTTAAAACAACGTTCATCCAGTCGGTAAAACCCGGACATCGGTAAACCCCAAGTGATGTCGGTAAACCCGAGCGTTGAAACACGGGCGTTGGTAAAACATGAGTGTTGCTTGTAAAATCCGGTAAAAAGAATTAAAACATTTAAAACAACGTTTATTCGGCTGGTATAAACCAGAAATTGGTAAAACCCATACGTCAATAAACCCCGAGAAATGTCGGTAAAACCCGAGTGCTAAAACTCGGGTATTGGTAAAGCCAAGTGTTGCTAGTAAAACTCGATAAAAAATTAACATGTGTAAGAAAACATGTATTCGGTCGGTAAAACCTGAACGTTAGTAAAACCTAAAGAAAATATTATTTATATATTTAAAATTAACTTTCTATCAATGATTAAGTGTGTGTGTACTGGGGTGAGAAAGTCCTTAATTTGGGGCGATAAGTGACAAAAACACCACCCCCAGGCGATAAGGGGGCGGCAAAATATTTGTCGCGCAGTTGTGTTTGCTGCTTTTTATTAATAAAATAGTATTTGTGTGTAATATGTATATGTGTGTGTGTGTATGTATGATGGGATGAAGTTACAACACCACTGCATCCCTAAAATGAAAATCGAGCATCTGCTAACGTGATGTTTTTTGACACGTGCCCCCTCCATTTAGTAGCCCTCCACTACAGATAGCCTAATGGGTGACTTGAGGTTGGCTCAATGATTCATTAAATTTCGCGTACACTCATCAGCGTGATTTATTAGGTTTTTGTAAAATCTAAACAGATATCATAATCCTAAATACAGCTAATGTTGGTATTCATTAATTAATTGGTGATTTCTCCACGCGTGAATTTTTTAGTTTTGAGGCAGTGAATATACGCGAATTTCATCGATATCATTTACAATTGTTATAGTAAGCAGAATTATACCCAAAAAAATTGGTCAAACTAACATATAACAAAAATAAAAAAATTAAAACGACATTTATTCGGTTAGTGAAACCCAGACGGTGGTAAAACTTAAAAAGAATCTTATGTATATAATTTTTAAAATTAAATTTGTATTACTGATTAATGAGTGACTTGAGGTTAACTCAATGATTCATTAAAGCCTGACCCCGAGATAACTAAATCTTTACATTTTACAAGGATTGAACGACTAAATCAACGGTTTGCTTGGCTCATTCCGGTTTGCAACGCTTTTTTTATCAAATTAAAAAACATTCCTCTTTGGTGTATATCTATTTTTGGAAAAAAATTAAAATACAAAGAGAGATAAAAATAAAAAGTGTGACAATTATTTGTGGCCTAAAAAAATCCATAAAAAATTCAAGAGAAACAATAAAAAAATCATAACTTAAAATATAAATTAAAAACAAAAAAAATAAACATAAATGTTTCCCTTGTTCTTTCATTAAAAAACGAAAACAATAAAATGTCGAGAAAAAAAGACATAAATGGCAAAAATAAACAAAAAAACACAATGATAAGTAAAAAAACACACAATAGATCGCAAAAAATAAAAATATGACGAGCAAAATATAACATAATATTAAGATATAAAACAAAATGTATACAAAAAAAAACATTCAATAACGAAAATAAGCAAAAATAAATAAATAAACAATGATAAATGAAATGAACAAATGCATATTTACCAAACCAAAACATTCAATTACATGCTTAATTACATATTTAGCAAACCAAAAAATTCAATTGCATATTTCTCCATTATTTAAAGAAAATTTTATATTTGACAAAATTGTCTTTTCCTAACTTCTCAAATTTTGAATCACTCTTAAAACCCAACCAAAAGAAAATAAAATAATAATAAAACAAAAATAAATGCAAAATTTTAAAAAAGTAAAAAATACAAAATATTTATCCTGCATCCTCTGTTCAAAAAAAAAAAACAACTTGGTGTTTCGAGTTTAGTTTTAACTTTTAGTTTTTTGAGGTTGTGTTTTTTAAGCTATGGGATGAGGTTTTTATGGGTTTTTAAGAGTAAAATAGTCATGACTATTTTTAATTAAAATAAATTAATTTGTCAATTTTGAAATTAAAGATAGGAAGTATGCAATTGAATATTTGGGCCGGATATATGCATTTAAAAAGTGTTAGAGTGAAAAATATGCAATTGCCTCTAAAGAAAAAGACACTAATATTTTTTCCTCAATATTGTGTGTGTGTTTTTTTTTTAATTTTCTGAGAAGGAGGAAGACGGAAAAATATTTTTTGTTTTTCTTACATTTTTTGTTCTTTTTTATTTTGTGTTATAATATTTTTTTATTATTTTTTAAAAGGGGTTCTTTTTTCCACAATTTTTTTTCATCCTTCTAATTATTGTCTTCTTGTATAATAACTTTAGTCATCTATTTCAATTAATTATGTGACGATTTCATTTAAATTCATGGACCACGTGAAATTACATCTCATTTATATTGATTTTCTCAATATCCCGTATCTCCAAAATTCTAGCAGTATTCGAAATGGATTTTAGGGGTGTTTAGAATTCCTTACTCTTTATAATTTATGAAAAAGTCATAACTTATAAAGTTGTAACTTTTCCAACTTTTTCACTCACGCCATAAAGACTTCCAATTTCGCATCCCAACCTAAGACGGAAATGTCGGGGCGTCAGCTGATTGCTCACAGCTCTCAAGGTATTATTATGCAATAATTAAAATGACAATATCTATTTATTTAATTATAATATTCAACAAAATCCAAGTAAAACAAGTACATCATTCATAAATAAAGCAAACAAGGAAATAAATAGTCCAAATTAAATTTAAGTCTTGGCAATCTTTCTCTAGCATAGCAATCCCTAAATTCTTCAATAAATCTTGATAAATCAGTTCATACGATGACATGCATATGCGTATAAAATACAAATAATTTTGTCAACATGAGGTTGAGTAAATAAACACAATTATGGGAGATATAATATAATATATAAAGAAAATGCGAATTGTTCCTATGAAATAAGCAATTTAACCAACTAGTAGGTACTCGCGCGATGCAACGGCGACGACGATAATGTACAGCGTGAAACTCACTTTTTGTTGGTTTATCATTTTTTTCGTGATAATTGAATCCTACATATGTTTGTTTCTTATTCGTTGGATTGGTGCAGTCTATTTGTATCATTAGCTTTACAAATCTCAGTTAAATAAGCTTGATGATAAGTTGTCTAAGCTAATTAATGATGATGAGCTAGTTGACATTGCCTAACAATTACTCACCGTGTATAAAAGTGGCTTAACATATTTCAATGACACATCCTATATAAAAGTTTGATTAATTCCCTTTAGTGCACATGTGATTTTCAAATTAATTGTATATACGTATGACTTGCTACATTGCCAAAACATTCTATTCGTTTGTAAAGTCAATTTTTGCCACTTGAAAAATAAAGGAGAAAGCTTTAAATAACTTTTGAACCATCATACACACAAATAACTTTTGAACCTACATCACACAAATCAACTTTCCCATATGTTCACCACCAAATAATACATACAACGTTTTGAAAAGCTAAAGAGAGCGAGCACAAAAGACAATATTGTCGCGTTTCCAACATAAAATTTACACACCTTCAATCAAAATTTAAGAACCCAACTATCTACTTTTTTATAATACTGGTGTGGCATACCAAGAATGTGATTTCACTATACCCTCAAGCCCAAAATCTTGCCAAAACCCTGAAGGTTATTTAAGTAATTTCACTTTAAAAGGGGATCGTTAATCCAGTTTTCAGCCACTCCGTGTGTGTTTGAAGCCATGATATTGTGTTTTCATCCATGGGAAGAACATCACTATGAGCAGGATTAGGGTTGACCGCACTAACCACATTTGTCAGTTGACCAGCCTCATGGTGTTCGTGACCAACATCAACGTGCACAAAACAAAATAAACAAACATGAATGAATTTTAATAAACAAACACAAATGAACAAAACAAAACAAAAGGTGTGTTTGTTTGTTTTATTAAATGAACAAAGTATTTAGTTCATGTCCATTTGCTTATTAATAAACAAACATAAACGAACTACCCGTCAAACACTCATAAAGGGCTGGTTCATTTACAGGCCTACCTTTAGCGATTTGGTTAATGCCGCATATGAAAGCTTTCGAAGTTCAAAGACTTGAGTAATAAATAAAAAATACTTATTGCCATTCACTTCTTATAATGTTTCTCCAGCCTTCCTTTACCAACATAGGATTCCCTAAAGCTACAAACAAAAATAAAAATAAAACCAGTGTAAATATCATAAATAAACATTATTGAATATTAAGAAGAAAACGTACTTTTACTACTGCAGAAATTAATCTATGAGGCGTAGAATTCATCCCGTCTTCCTCCGTTACTATTGTTTGCAAGTGTAAAAATAAGGGCATTTTGGTCATTTAAATTTACCAATGGTTCACATGAGTATTAACTCTCCTAAACAATTCATCCCTTACAAACCGAAAGCTTGATGCAAATAAACGAATTTTGAATCCTTCTTTGTGCAACACCAATGAACATTCTCAATAAAAAAAAACCAAACAAAAAATCACTTGCAAGACCGTTATATGTCACCACCCATGATTAAATTATGCCTACAAACGAACCAAACATTCAATGAGCTGTGGGCGGTAAGTTCGTTTATGTTCGTTCATTTATGTTTTTTCGTAAAAAATCGTTCCTTTTAAGGTTGTTAAATATTCATTATATATATATATGCTTCACAACCTATGAAATACAAAGAATTTTCTAGTATATGATTCAGGTATATAGTTCAGGTAAATATGTATGCGTTTTTGGGTAATCGGGTCAGGTATCATCTAATCCCATACAGGCCCATACCCATTGGGTTTCGGGTATACCCGCCTCATTTGTTTCATGTAGGGATGAGCAAATTCGGTACAGGTACTGGTACCGATTTGGTATCGTCGGTACCAAAGTTTTGAGTTTTGGGATCGGTGCGGTACCGGTATTTCTCGAATTTTTACCTTTGGTACCGGTCCCGGTACCGTACCGGTACCGAACCGAATATTTTGGTACTGGTACCAAGAATTCATAATTTTTGGGATCGGTATTTTTAGTACCGGTACCGAGCTCATCCCTAGTTTTAGGTATACTCGTCGGGCTCAGGCTTTTTTGCCATCCCTGGAATCTATGTTTATTCATTTGTTCGGTTAAAGTTATATAAACTAACACAAAGGGAACCAAATAAGTCCCTTTGTGTTTTTTAGTTTGCTTAATGGTTGATTAAGAATAAAAATAAGTTTAGTAAGTGGCATTAAAAAATAAAAATAAACTTTCAATTACAAAACTCACAGCAGTTATTGGCACAAAATTAAGGTAATCAACACGACAATTTATTTTATTAAGTACTAGCAACGTTTTAGAAATTATTTGTTAACGAAGTTTTGAAAATAAATTTTTGTTTTTGATATTCATATATTTATATTATTTTTAGAAGTATTATAAATTATCTAAATATTTCTTTAATAATGATCTTTTAAAGAAGATGTGACTAAGTAGCTTATGATAAATGTCGTTTCTTTATGTCGTTCCATACTAAACAATTTGAGCTACCCTCCAAGATGTCGTTCATACTTAACAATTTGAACTAACCTTCAAGCGTGACAAAAGCTCAAGTCTAGTAAGTTATTCAACTATATCTTGCACTGCACTTTGAATGCTGCTGCATAACAACAATCACAATTTGATTTTAGAAAAAAAAGATATTTAGTAAAAGACAATATTTAAACACATTATGGTTAAACAACATATTTACCTCTTTTTTTAAACGTGAATATCCTAAAAAGTGTTCCTTGGCGCCTGCATATATATATCATCTTCCCATATCACTTGCTTCTTTAATTTGAAAAGTAATGTTTTCCAACTGCATAAATTAAACTACGTCATCAATACTTCCAAATCACATGCAGGCTGTTACAGTCTAAATATTGTACAACGTAGAAATCCAAATGTTTCTTTCAATAAGATCGGTTACATATAGTATCAACCAGACCAGTTTCTGAAATATAGAAAATACTTACATAAAGTTCACGTGACCTCAAAATAATCATTCCAAAACTGCAACAAATGAAAACAAAAACCATTAATAATAAACCTTGCAGCACTAACTGCAACATCATTAATTTAACACAAATAAAACTGTAGACAACCCCATCATATAACAACATCAGTAAATGAAAATAAAGAGTCAAACAACAATGACAGTTGACAACAAACAACATCACCAAAAAAACATACTCAAAAGAAGTTGCAATACACTAAAACCCACTTACTTTAAGAGCTAAAAATATCTAACAAATGCAAAACACAAATATTTTTGACAAAATACTACATGAATAAAGGCAGAAAAGCACACCGTAGCAAACACACGGGCAGTAAGAGTATATCTAATTAATGAGTTGCTTTCTTTAACACTTATCCTAATAATACTGATAATAATATAGCCCCCGTGTCACATGCTTGAAAAATGTTGTTGCGTATGTGCTTTCGTACCTTGTGAAAATTGTCTTATGAAAGTAATTTCTTAATTCTATCTTGCACACCATTTGACTTTACGGCGAAAGAAACAGATCTCATTTACCATTCTAAATTCAGATATTTATTATAAATGTTAAAAAGTAAAACCCAAAATCTTGAGCATCGAACACTTACAGGACAAGTCAACTTAGCAGGAGCAACTTGATATACTTTGTGCTTATCAATTCCTTCAATCTATGAACATGAAAACTTCATCATCGTTATCAACATACCAAATGTCTATGCTGTGTAACCAGCCGCCTACACTCGTTCTTTTGGTTGAAACCATAAAGTCATCGAAATCGAAGTTAAACCCTGAAAATGAACTTTGTATAAATAACTAGATCAATGATCTAGCTTCGGACCTTTAGTCTGTTTTTGTATAGCATTAACCTTGATGAAATTATTTGTTTATAAAACCTTTGGACCTTTAGTCCTTTTGTCTATTTACCAATTATATATTACGTTTCTTTTTCAGAAATAAACATCTATACTAAGTTTCTTCTTCAAGAAGAAATATATTAATTTAACTATTCTTTTATATGAAGATTATATTTCTTAATCATAAAGAAATACTATTTTTACTATATCCTTTTGTATATGAAATCTTACGTTTCTTAATCATGAAGAAACATATATTAACTATAATCTTTGCTTAAGAAAAATTATATTATGCTTAATTGTAATCAAGGTTTGGGCTATACCTGCGACTATGGTCTAAGCCATTTATGATAATAAAATAATAACTTAGACAAAACCCGAACCTCGCACGGGTTTTCGGAGTTAGATATAAAAACTTATCGAACAACACTTCTACTATATATCGCGCATCGGGGGTTAAACCGTCCAAACTTCGGAGCTTGGCACGTACTAAGAGATTGGCACGCAAAACGATGTAGAGAGAAAAAATATTCTATAGTGAGAAAGTGATTTAGTGTGAGGGCGAAGGTTGCCGTGACCTTTCCTTTTATAGCCAAAACTGTGTCCCATCGCGATACGCGATGGACCCTCTTCCTTAGCCATCGCGTATCGCATTAGCAGATGAATGACGTGTGGCATGTTGACTCAGCCCTAGCGCATGCCACGTGTCCTCCTGGTGTGACACGTGTTGTTGACTCATAACATACCATCGCGTATCGCGATGGCCTTGTATTGAGCTCATCGCGTATCGCGATGGGATCCTAGATTCAGATATTTAATTTTGGTCCTTCGTCTATTGTAACTTGTCATATCTTGGTCTAACTTTAAGGCGGCTCTCAAGCGGCGATGAGAGCGTGCGAAGTGCAAAGTGCGCCATCAAAGCACCACATTGCGCCTAACGTCTTCACCGTCGCCTTCGCCATCGTCCTTGCCCGAGCCCAAGCCCGTGCGCGTGCACGTCGGGTGCTTCGCACCCTCCGCTAGGACCACTGGTGCATACTTGGCATAAAAGAATATTAGTATGGAAACTTTCTTCCTTATAAAGTGCTTCCATTTCTTTACCACTTTCCATGTGGGATGAATTCTATTTTCCTTATTTATACCCAAGTGAAATGCTTTCACTTTCTTACATCCTTCCATGTGGAATGGAGTTTCCTTTTCTTATTTCCTTCATGTGGGAAGACTTGCCTTAGGAAATCTTTTTATTTCCTTGTTTTCTTAATATGGAATGATTTTCTTATCTTATTTTTATTATTATTTATCTTGAAAATATTTTTGGTCCTTTATCTTTATTTAAAATTGTCAAATTTGGACTGAAATTTTGGGGATGTTACATCCTCCCCACCTTGAAATGAATCTCGTCCTCGGGATTCGTTTTCTTAAGTGTGAATGGTTCTTACTTTTCGATTGTTGATTAGATTCTATCTAATCTTGTTCTTGTTGTTACAATCTATATGCAGAATGACTAAGGTTTTTTTTATTTTGTTGTTAACTTACATCCTTAAATGATATAATCAGTTAATAGTTCAGAATATCATTAGTAAATATAAATTGATAAACACCGTGATCAGTTGTGTTTAACTATTTACCTTACCGTTTTGTATTCTAAACATTTACTGATGTTAACTACATTGTTGTTTGGATTCAGTCTGTCGAATCTATTCCATTAAGTTGCTGTTTGGATTCAGTCTGTTGAATCTTTGTACTTTGGCTTAATCACATTTACTATACTTAGCAACTGTATTTCTGAAATATTTTCGAATTCTGTTTCTTTGACTTTTTGATTAACCCTAGTTGGTAGGTAATATTTTATCAGTTGTATTCCTTGAATGTCTTGTGGTTAATCAGAAATTCCTTTCGATAATTTGATTAAACTTTTAACCATCCATGCTTAAAAAAAATAAAAATATATAATTTAACATATAAAATGTGTTGTTCTTTTCTGAAGAAGTCTTCTCAAAACTTCCACCAAGGGGCTGTTTGGTTTTCCTCAAAAGCTCTTTCAGACCACTTTTCTCTTCGTCGCGCAGAACACGCGCAGAGGTTATGATCTGCAGTGTGTTTGTTTTCCCAAAGACATTTCATTAAAAAACCTCTTCGCGCTCTCTTCTCATTGAAGTGTTGTTCAACCCACTTCCCACCTCTTCTCATCTTCATTCTTATTTTTTCATCAGACAACAAAACATCTCAACACCCTCCTCTCAAACCCTAGCCAAGCTCCACCCTCATCTTCTCCTTCTCTTCGCCTCCTCCACCCTCCTCCACCGTCGGCCACCCTCCACTGCCGCCGTATCTCACTCTCTCTCCACCACAGATCCGCGGCTTCTCTCCCTCTACACCACATGTTTGCTTCTCTCTTTCCCTCTCATGCTATTACCTATTACCTTTTGTTTGAATTTCATAAGTGATTTTGTTAGATTTTTTTAGATTGTTAAAGTTTTAGATTGAAAGATTTTGTTAGTTTTTTGTTAACTTTGTTAGATTATTAGATTGTTAGTTATTGAATCTACCTTTGGTGTTGCTCACTTTATTCTCATAGTTGAAACATGTTTTTAAAAATTGAAGCGTTTAGTAAATGCATAAAAAATATTTAGAAAGGTAACATTTGATATCATAAAGTTAATATTGTTGAATATTGTTATTAGTTGTTGTTGAATAAAGTTTGCATGTTTCGCGCTACATAATTTTATTAGGAAACAGGGTTTGGACGATGAGTTGTTACACAATAAGATCAACCCGTTGTGTCGCTTGGAAATAGTCGTGGGCAAATTGATGCTGATGAAGACGAGGTTGAAGCACTTGACACTGCATCAGATCGGGAATATATGACTCAGTTACGAGATGAAATTGCTGAGCAGTTAATGCAAAGTACGGAATAGATGATTTAAAAAATGTTTGTGGTATTATGAATATTATTTCAGTGTTGTTGACTATTATTTAAATTTGGATGTTGAAGACCTTTTTTATTTATATTTCAGTTTATTTAAATTTCAGCTTATTTTAGCAGTCTGCAAATGTTAAAAAACAAACAGTCTTCTTGTTGCAGACTGCAGAGTTTTGGTCCACCTCTTTTGCTACAGATGTTGGCAGATGTGGTCCGCAGACTTCAGACATTTTACCTCTGAAAAAACAAACAACACCTAAGTTGTTTTGTGAATCATATCAGCCTGCAACAAAATTACAAAACTCGACCTCGTCATCAATTCCGATATCATCACGAACATTGACTATGGTGTTCCTCGTAGCGGAGGCCACCCCATACCTGAATACAAAACATGATAAAAATTAACTAATCAAACAAACATAGTAAATAACAAACATCCGAAACATCTTTATTATCCACTGATTCACTAGCATGCCGAGTTCCGAGTGTAGATCTAGGATACGGCGCAACTTTATTATTCAGATCTGATGGTTTCGCAATTTTTTCTTTTTTTTCTTTGCCTTTAACCAAATCCCATAGTGATTTGGACAAAATATGATGATTAATGATGAAAGAAATTTATGGTGTATAGTTGTGAACAAGGAAAGGAGGTGTTTTGGAATTTTAGGTGACAGTGGCTGGAAAAAAAATTATTTAAGGATGATGGTGGAGAGAATAAACCTTAATTGTGTAATTATTTATGAATTAGTTCCAAAAATAACAAAACAAACATGGACTAAAATACCCTCGTGTGTTATATATAATCTAATGGTTGAGATCTTTTCTTACACTTCTCACAAAAGTTTGTCCTTTTATTTTAACCTTCCTCTGTACATACATATACATATATATACATACATAGGGTTTTTAACAAAGATGTGGAAAACTACATGTTAATCTTGTCGGTTTTTTTTTTATAAAATAAGGTTTTTTTTACATTTATTATTATTATTATTACTTAATAATTGATTGAATACCCAAAAATACAAAAACAAATGCCAAAAAGACGGGCTAGGGACTCGAACCCGCGCTCCAGCTGTCTCACAAGTCTTAACCATGGGTGCACCAGCCAACTCGGCTGGTGGCTAACTCATGTATAAACCAGAAACGGTCAAATATACATTAACAGTTTAAAGAAACTGTAACATCATGCTTTCGATAATAATAAATGAAATTTTGTTTAGTAAGTAATGTGTCGTTTATCGGTTTAGATAAATAAACTATTAGAGGGTGGGTTGGTCATTTAAAAGATGGAATAAGGGATGGAATGGGCTTATCACGGAGTATAAATACCCATTAAACCCTAATCCTTTTCATTTTTATCCATCTCTACACCATAGCCTACACCTTCAAAAACACACACAAATACCTATTATATCCCGAACCAAGATCCGGAGGAAAGGAATCGAGCTCGTTGGCGCTTGAACGTCGCAACGAATAAAACCTACATCTAACTAGATCGTGTTTGTGAGACCGATTTGTTTAAGGTACGTTCTATAACGAAAACTTGTTCGGCTCGTTTTGTATTCCTAGATCTATGTATAAATGGGAAAAATGAATCAAACGAAATGATTGTAAATGCAATCCGTTAACGTTTGATAGGTAAATCATTGGTCTAAAGAATCGTATATAAACATCAATTAAATACCCCATTAAACACGAATTTTTGGATGTTTGGGGGTTAATAGGCGCTGTAAATACGAGCCTAATGATACCATTTTGGTGTTGTTTCATCGTGATTCGAGGGATAATAGCAAATATAGTGTCTGTTGACCGTTTATGTTCATAGAAATTTTGACTTTGACATTCTGAGTCAACGAATGGATGAATGCTGATGCTTATTCGCTATGATAGGTGAATGTGTATAATATGTGAATGTGTATAACATGTGAATGTGTACGAACGATATATGTAAGAGGTTAAGAGTATGTATGAAAGTATATAATGAAATGTGTATGTAAAGAAACGTATGTATGGTTGTATGGAAAGAAGGGACCAGACCTTAATAATATCTGAGATAGAAGGATCTAGACCCTCCTAATAATATCTGAGACAGGAGGGACCAGACCCTAATAATATCTGAGATAGAAAAGAAAGGGACCAGACCCTACTAATATATGAGATGGTAAAAATAGTTACGTATGTAGCATGAAAGCATGAAAGTGTGATGGTATGAAAGAATGCATGAAAGTACGAAAGAAAGGTAACATGTAAAGTATATAATATGTACCTTCGGATGCGTATATGAAAGTAAGGGTATGAATGTATGTTGCCTGATTAACTAGAACTCACTCAGCGTAGCTGGCTTTTACTATGCACGCAGGTGAGTAGCATGAGACAGCTGGCTTGAAGAGGGGCACATGGCAGATGAATAAAGAAGTTGGCATCTGAAGACTTAGTTAACAATGTTTGAACTAAAAGATATGTTTATTATTGTTTTACTTTAAGACTTATGTAATGAATGGTTGACATTTGTCTATTCCGTGAAAAGTTTTAATTAACTCTAATATTTAAAACTGTATTTATGAGTAAATCCAATGTCTAAGTAGGGCACCGGGACCAGGGCTTTACAGAAACACAATTCACATAAACCCTAGGATTAACAAGTGAGTTAATCTGTTATTGCTAATCCAGTTAATGCTAGGGTTTATGTTAACTGATCAAGGACGAACACAATACAATAATCAATTACCTCTTATTATGTTATATGATGGGTTAATTACAAAGAACAGCAGCTGGCCAATACGAACTCAAGAACATGATCAAACAGTGGCAGTACTGCAATTAGATATATGGGTTAGGACGGCGAAGGTTAGAGTACGCTTTCTGTATATATTTAATTGAATTATAATTTCATGTTAATATGTATATTATGCACGGATTTGTGTCCGCTTAGTATAATAGGCAATTCGAATCCATTTTGATCGGTATAACATAATTAGAGGTGTCAGTAGCACTACGTGAATATTGACCTTCGGTCACACGAAAAAAGTGTGGCCGTAGGCCTTTAGCCACACACATTTGGTTCAGGTCATATGTGGCCAAAGGTCGCGACACCGTGGGTATGATATGGCCACACAGAGTTTTTAGTGGCCTTATGTGGTAATAAGTGTGGCTAAAGGGTACAGGCATTAGTTGTTGGCCATCATGAAGCCTCTCCAATAAGTGTGGCTAAACGGTAGAAAATGTCCACATGACAATTTACTATGAGTGACCATTGCATCTATATAGCCACATGAATTCATGTTTCAGCTACATGAATTTTATATTAATGTGGCCAATAGGGTTGTGTTAAGCTTGCATTGTGACCTATACCGTGTGGATATAGCAAAGAAATGGCCATTTAAATTTAATAATAGAGTGGCTAATTATATGATATAGACACTAGATATTACATTAAAAGTGGCTAAATATGTTTACTTGCCACTCAAACACTCCTTTGTAGATTATAGTGTGGTCGTTGTCTTACCGTTTGTCACACATAATGGTTTTCTAATTTAAAGTGTGGTTATTGTAAAACTTTTCGTCACACATAGTGAGGTACTGTGTGGCTAATCATATCTTATAGACACTGGAGGTTATTGTTGTCACACCCCGACCAAAGGCGAAGGAACATGCCGGGGTGCAACGATTGCTCATAAGCGCATGACACTATTTAAAGCGACAATATTTAACAAACTCATTTCATTTCACAACATCTAAAATGTCACATAACCAAATATTCATAAGTCAAATACAACAAAATATAACAAAACATAGCAAATCAAATATTGTTTGTTTTTGCTAATAACTTAAAGGTCTTGACATTCGTTTTCTCCACAAGCATCAAATCAACTAATATGCAAACCTGTAACATTTCATAAAATAAAGTTTGTCAACACAAAGGTTGGTGAGCAATTCATAAGTTTGAGTAACAATAGTATATAGTAAGAAAGATCCACAAACTAGTATACGAAACAATAAATAAAAGCCATAATTTAGATAAAATCGCTAATAGAATTACGTTAGCGACACCTAGCCATAAGGGGATGCCAAATAGTCTAGGATTTAATAGATTATCGTTAATTGCATTACGTTAACGACACCTTGCTACAAGGGGATGCCAAGTAGTCTAGGATTTATAGATTCAACCAACGGAAAGCGATAAACACATAGGCATATAAGCATAGAACACCAAATCGAGCAAGTATTTAAGTGAAGTATAAAACAACGTTTGTGGTTTAAGACCCAAGTATAAAACATTTAGTTTAGATAAGATGAAATGTCACCCCCAAAATAAAAGATAGAAAACGGGGTATGAAGTTACTCATGTTCAAGTAATAAACTTGAAAGATTGATTATTTGGAGATTACCGGATAGACGAGTTAACGTATGAAGACAAAAATAAAAGAAGTCTTGGATTTAGAAATGTTGCCTTGAAGATCTTTAAATAAAATAATTGTTGCAAAAAGTAAACAATTTAAAGTTCAAGGTTTAAAATGTAATTATTTAAGAATTTATAATAATAACCCTTTAAAAATGTAAGTTTGCTCGAAACCGGGTTAAAGTATCTAACCTCAATATTTATATAACCCAAGTTACGTAATAAGGTGAGAAAAATGCTAAATGCAAGTTCCTTTGGGACAAAGATACTAAAACGGGTTTTTAACGAGTGTTCGGGTTGTCGGTTCGGGTCTTGACAAATGGTCAAACCGAAAGTCAACTTTCCAAAATATTAATTGTCATGAGATAACTCATTAAAATATAATAACACTTAACCAAGTATGTAGATCTATTGTTTTAGAACTAACAACGCACGTTAAGTGAGTGTTCGGTTTTGTCGGTCCAAACTATGTATGAGCTCAAGTTGGATCCAACAATTCCAAGTACTTAAGAAAATAATAAAAATCAGTTTGTAAACTATTTTTGAAGAAATATACAAGTCTTGATAGCTAAAAACACACTTGTGTGTCTTAAGCGAGTAAAAGTCGGAATGGTTCGGTTTCCATCTCACAACAAGTTCATAGATGGATTCTACATACCCATATATCATAGATCTTGTATAAAAATGTACAAATGAAAATATTTAAGTTCTACAACTAAAAAGGCCAACAACAAGTCTTTCTAACAAAAGTTCGGTTTGGTTCGGTTTCCATCTCACAATGAGTTCATAGATGGTCTCCACATACCCAAGACTTGTAAATTGACTAGTAAACTAAAATGAGCAGAAGTTAGGCATAAATAATATGTATAAATAAGTTATGTGTGTGTATATATATATATCAAGAACACGAAGTCCTCCATGAATCATTGCCTTATGACGTTCGAAACTTAACCAACCGGAGTCGGTGAAGTAACTAACAAAGGAAAAAAGGGGTGTGTATTATATATATGTTGTACCACCATATTCAAGAGTTAGTAATGTTAGATGAACGAGTTAGTAATGTTAGATGAACAAGTTAGAATTAAAGATAAAACTCAGTTTGACTTTTAGAAGTCAAACCTTCAAGAACACAATGAAAATAACCTTAAGATCTTTGAATTTGAGAGAGAATTTGAAGTTGTAGAAGAGATTAATGGATGGAAAGAGTGGTGTATATATAGGGTAAGTTGAAAGGGTTACATAAAGGGTTTTGCATGAAAATGGGGTGTTTTGGTCACATGTTTGCTTAAAAATAAGCAAAAACGTGCAGCTGGTGCAGACCGCCTTTAGCGCAGCGCTAAAGTCTCTGCCCCTGGACTTTAGCACGGCGCTAAGGTCACAAAGGAAAAACCTGAACTTTCAAAATTGGCAGTTTTGGCCCCCGGAGTTGTTTTTAAGCGTTTTAAAGCCATTTTAAGGACCAAAAAGGGCGTTTTCAAGACCCAACAAGTGTAAAACAACATTGTAACATAAAATCCATCATTTTTATTATATCCAAGGTTTCGGTTTACAAAACGGGTCGGTTTACATCAATAAAATTTACAAAACGAATACGAATCGAGACCCGATATTGACGAATGTCACAATATCCCCTACTTTAGAAAATTTCGTCCCGAAATTAAAATGAAGACGATGATGCAAACAAATGTGGATACTTCTCTTTCATTGCCTCTTCTCATTCCCAAGTAAACTCCGCGGCACGCCGTGATTCCCAACGAACTTTTACTAACTGAATACGACTAAGCTTGGTTTTCTTCTCGTTGCGATCCATAATCTCAACGGGTCGTTCAACCATAATCATAGACTCATCAACATGAACTTCGTCGAGAGGTATATGGAGATTACCCTCGGCTAGGCACTTTTTGAGATTCGAAACATGAAATGTCGGATGAACACTGGCAAGTTTTTGCGGTAGTTCAAGTCGATAAGCTACTTTCCCAACACGTTCAAGAATTTTAAAAGGACGAACGAAACGAGGAGCTAGTTTACCCTTCTTTCCAAAACGGACTACCCCCTTCCAAGGGGATACTTTTAGAAGGACAAGATCGTCTACATTAAATTCGATCGGTTTTCTCCGTTTGTCGGCGTAACTCTTTTACGATTTCTAGTGGCTAGGAGATTTATACGGATTTGATCAATGACATCGGTGGCTTCTTGGACCATTTCGGGTCCCGTGATTTGAGCTTCACCGATTTCGTTCCAACAAATCGGGGAGCGACATTTACGAACGTAAAAAGCTTGAAAAGGAGCCACATCAATGCTAGAGTGGTAGTTATTGTTGTAGGAGAACTCGATGAACGGAAGATGAGAATCCCAATTCCCACCGAAATCAAGAACACATGCTTGTAGCATATCCTCGAGTGTTTGGATTGTACGTAAGGATTGACCGTCCGTTTGAGGATGATAAGCGGTGCTAAGATCGAGACGTGTTCCCAAAGCTTCTTGAAGTGAACACCAAAAATGAGAGGTAAAACAGGCATCGCGATCAGAGATGATAGACAATGGCAAACCATGTCGGCACACTATTTCCCGAACATAGATTTGAGCAAGCTGCTCGTCAGAATATTTCTCGCGGATCAGAATGAAATGAGCAGATTTGGTTAATCGATCGATGATCACCCAAATTCTGTCGTTTCCTTTTGGGTTTTAGGTAATTTGGTGATAAAGTCCATAAAAATGTCTTCCCATTTCTAAACGGGAATCGGTGGTTGCTCGAGTAGACCAAAAGGTCTTTGATGTTCGGCTTTGACTTTCGAGCAAGTAAGACATTTAGATACAAACAACGCTACGTCCTTTTTCATACCCGGCCACCAAAAGGTAGCACGAAGATCGAAATACATCTTATCGGCACCGGGATGAACAGAATAATGCGAATTATGAGCTTCGTCGAGAATACAAGTACGAAGGTCATCGCGATCGGGAATCCACAAACGATTGAGAAAATACAAAAGACAATCGGGTTTGGTTTCGAGTTGAAGTTCGGCTCCACATGACATTTCTTCGTGCATGTTACCTTCTTCGACGAAGGTACGTTGAGCTTGAAAGATACAAATTTGAAGATCGGTTTGAACAACGACGCTTAGAAGCAGAACGGATTTAACATTAACCTTTCGACTTAGGGCGTCGGCGACAACATTCGCTTTACCGGGGTGGTAGAGAATCTCGCAATCGTAATCACTAAGTAATTCGGCCCATCGTCGTTGTCTCATGTTGAGATCTTTTTGGTCAAAAATATGTTGAAGGCTTTTATGATCGGTAAAAACCACACTTTCGTACCATAAAGGTAATATCTCCAGATTTTGAGAGCGAAAATGATGGCGCCAAGTTCGAGATCGTGAGTCGTATAGTTCTTCTCGTTGACCTTAAGTTGCCTTGATGCGTATGCGATGACTTGACCTCGTTGCATGAGAACACAACCAAGGCCTTGATGGGATGCATCACAAAATACAACAAAATCGTCGTTTCCATCGGGAAGGGTTAGAATAGGAGCATTGCAAAGCATGTCCTTGAGAGTACAAAAGGCTTCCTCTTGCTTCGAACCCGAATCGAAGGGTTGTCCCTTATGGGTGAGAGAGGTAAGAGGCAAAGAGATCTTGGAAAAATTCCGAATGAAACGCCGATAATATCCGGCCAAACTAAGGAAGGAACAAATTTCCGTGGGAGTCGTTGGAGTTTTCCAATCCTTAACGGCCTCAATTTTAGCGGGATCAACATGAATACCTTTGTCGTTTACAATGTGTCCCAAAAATTGAACTTCCTCGAGCTAAAATTCACATTTGGAGAATTTGGCATAGAGTTGTTCGTTTCTAAGGAGCTCGAGAATGGAACGCAAATGATGTTCATGTTCGGCTTTAGATTTGGAATAGATAAGGATGTCATCAACAAAGACAATAACGAATTTATCAAGGAATGGTTTGCAAACGCGGTTCATGAGGTCCATAAATACTGCGGGTGCATTTGTTAACCCGAAGGGCATAACCAAAAATTCGAAATGTCCATATCGAGTTAAGAAAGCGGTTTTAGGAATGTCTTCTCCGCGAACACTCAATTGACGATAACTCGACCGAAGGTCAATTTTGGAGAAACAAGTTGCGCCTTGAAGTTGGTCGAATAAGTCGTCGATACGTGGCTTAGATAACGATTTTTAATAGTAAGTTTGTTAAGTTCACGATAATCAATGCACATACGAAACGAACCATCCTTCTTTTTCACGAAAAGAACGGAGCGCCCCAAGGAGAAGAGCTTGGACGAATGAAGCCTTTATCGGAAAGTTCTCCGAGTTGGTTTGATAGTTCTTGCATTTCCGATGAGGCTAGACGATAAGGAGCCTTGGCCACGGGCATCGCGCCGGGCACAAGATCGATTTGGAATTCAATCGGACAAACGGGAGGAAGACTGGTAACATCATTGGGAAAGACATCAAGGAAATCACGAACAATAGGAATATCTTGGATCTTCCTTTCCTTTTTGTCTTTTGTCACCGAGAGAGCTAGAAACGGAACGTACTTTTTGCGTAAGTACTTTTGCGATTAAGCACACGACATGAGATTTAGCCTTCGAGACGTTGTGTTTCCAAGACCTTAAGAATTTTACCGTTGACGAGCGGGATGCGAATGAATTTATCAAAACAAACGACTTCGGCACGGTGCAAAGATAACCAATCCATGCCTACTATGACATCGAAGCTACCCATATGCATTGGGATGAGATCGATGGAGAATTTATGCTTAGAAAGAATAAGAGAACAATCGCGGAAGACGGAATCGATGGTAATAGAATTGCCATTGGCGTCTTTAACATAGAACGGTCGGGAAAGCTTAGTTCGAGGCATCGCAAGTTTCGACTCAAATTTCAAAGAAATAAAACTTCTATCGGCACTGGTATCAAATAAAATAGAAGCCAAATAATAGTTCACCAAAAACATACCGTTCACAATATCGTTTTCCACTTGAGCTTGATTTGCATTCATCATAGACGCTCGCCCTTGATTACCATGGTTGACTTGAGGTGCTTGTTGTGGAGGTGGAGGTGGTGCTTGGATTGCTTGGATGGGTTGGATGAGTGGTGCATTGAGTTGGGGAATTTGGGGTTGGTAAATTTGAACTTGGTAGGCTTGGGTTTGGTAATAAGGTATGCTTACGGTTTGAGCTTGGTTGGCAAAAGCTAAACGTGGGCAATTGTGGCTGAAATGGTTGGGATCACCACAATTATAGCAAGCTCGGGGTTGTTGGGGTTGGTTTGGTGGGTATGGTGCATAGCGGTTTTGGGCATTTTGGGGAAAGTTTCTCCGTTGGTTTGGTTGGTTGGGTTGGGTTCGTTGGGCGGATCGGCAAGTGGTGTTGAGATGGCCAAGTCGGTTACAAATGGTACATTGGCGACAAGGCGAGTTTTATGGGTGGTGAAGTTGTCAAGTGTTACATAGTGGGAAAGGACCGGTATAGGGTCTTCGGTTTTGGGGAGCTTGGGTTTGTTGTTGAGGTTGAGGTTGGGTGACGGCAAAGTTTCGGTAATTAGTCTTGGGTTTCTTCTTGTTGTTGTTTTTGTTGTTGTGTCGGGAGGAGTTGGAGTAGTTTATAGCTTGTGGTGCGGGTTCAACCTTGGCTTGGGTAGCGGGCTCGGCTTTGGCTTTCTCACTTGGTTTCTTGAGGGTTAGGGTACCCTCCTTCACATGATTTTCCGATAGCGTACAGGCAAAAGAGATGGCCTCCTCAAGGTTCGCGGGTTTGCTACTCATGACTGAGTCCCGGATTTTCATTGGTAGACCCCAATGTATTTGTCAAGTTGACCTTCGGCTGGGGTAACCAAGTGAGGTACAAGAACGCTTAGCTCGTGGAAACAGAGCGAGTAAGCGGCGTTATCACCACTTTCTTGTTTTAGGTTCCAAAATTCTTCCTCAAGCTTTTGGAGCTCGTGTTTGGACAGATTTTCTTCTTCATAAGTTCCTTGAGCTCGGCCCATGGAAGAGCCATGGCCACATCCGTACCTTGGAGGTGCATAACACTACTCCACCATGTTAGGGCGGTTCCCCTAAACATGCTTGAAGCGAAGTTTGTCTTTTTCGCTTCGGGGCATTCGCTGTGTAAAAACACATTCTCCACAGATTCGAACCATTGCAACAAGGTAGTCGCACAGTTGGTTCCAAAGAATTCAGGCGAGTTATCACTAGTAAATTGTTTAAGCAGGTAGGATGCGGGTTTGGGTTCAATAGGTGCAACAACGGGTGCGGGTTGGTTTGCTTGTATTTGGGTCATAATTTCGAGAATCACAGCGGCCATTTGCTTGGTAATGATGGCGGCCATACGTCGAGTGGAGTTCTTGCGCGGTTGGCGTCTTAGCGAAGTCATGCTTAAATTTATAAATAAATGGGATAAGTTTTGGGTAAAAGGAAATGAATATAAAGGTGTATAAAATAAAATAAGATTTCGATTTTTGATTTGTGAATCCTATAGTTAGTATGGAGAAGATGTTAGTGTTAGATAAAATATAAAAACTTTGTTTATAAATAATAAAACCGTAAGCAAAACGTAAATGATTTTGAGATAGTCAAAGCTTGAAAATTTGAGATTTTGAGATTTATAGAGTCGGAAAAATCATGCATGAAATCACCATGACTTGATATTCCAACACTAAATAAAAGGTTTTATAAAACACCACGTTGGAGTCTAAACATGTGCACGTAACCACAACGACTTTTTCATGTTTTAGACTCAAATAACAATAATAACACAATAAATTGAGATACAACGTCATGCCAAAACCCTAGTCCACGAAATCACCGTAGTCCTATTGTTTTAATACCGAAAATTAGGATGGCGACCGGAACGCTCGCATTCGACTACTTAAAGAATTGGCATTTATAACACGGGTTATGGCCTAAAAAACGAGCATTATAACACAACCATCCCACGTAAGTAAATCACCTTCGATCCTTGGAATCTTTTTGTCAAATGGTCATTTTATAATGTCTCGTTTCTATGATGGCTACAAACCCGATATAAACGCAACCTTTAAGGGATTTGAAACAACGGGATCCAAGTTAATTTTGTAATCCATAAAACACAATGAAAATATACTTTTTGCTTTTTAAGGTAAGGATACCTTTGAAATACTATGAAAGTGTGTGTATGTGAACATTTAGGATATTGGTGAATTTTAAACAAGTTTATAAATAAACATGCGATATGAACAATTAAATAGAGTAAACACGTATGAACACACGTATTGGACCCTAAGCATAATAATTCTAGGTCGTTACGTCTAACCACCTATCTTAATTGTCATGGCTCTGATACCAATCTGTCACACCCCGACCAAAGGCGACAGAACATGCCGGGGTGCAACGATTGCTCATAAGCGCATGACACTATTTAAAGCGACAATATTTAACAAACTTATTTCATTTCACAACATCTAAAATGTCACATAACCAAATATTCATAAATCAAATACAACAAAATATAACAAAACATAGCAAATCAAATATTGTTTGTTTTTGCTAATAACTTAAAGGTCTTGACATTCGTTTTCTCCACAAGCATCAAATCAACTAATATGCAAACCTGTAACATTTCATAAAATAAAGTTTGTCAACACAAAGGTTGGTGAGCAATTCATAAGTTTGAGTAACAATAGTATATAGTAAGAAAGATCCACAAACTAGTATACGAAACATTAAAATAAAAGCCATAATTTGGATAAAATCGCTAATAGAATTACGTTAGCGACACCTAGCCATAAGGGGATGCCAAATAGTCTAGGATTTAATAGATTATCGTTAATTGCATTACGTTAACGACACCTTGCTACAAGGGGATGCCAAGTAGTCTAGGATTTATAGATTCAACCAACGGAAAGCGATAAACACATAGGCATATAAGCATATAACACCAAATCGAGCAAGTATTTAAGTAAAGTATACAACAACGTTTATGGTTTAAGACCCAAGTATAAAACATTTAGTTTAGATAAGATGAAATGTCACCCCCAAAAATAAAAGATAGAAAACGGGCTATGAAGTTACTTACGTTCAAGTAATAACTTGAAAGATTGATTATTTGGAGATTGCCAGAAAGATGAGTTAACGTATGAAGACAAAAATAAAAGAAGTCATGGATTTAGAAATGTTGCCTTGAAGATCTTTAAATAAAATAATTGTTGCAAAAAGTAAACAATTCAAAGTTCAAGGTTTAAAATGTAACTATTTAAGAATTTATAATAATAACCCTTTAAAAATGTAAGTTTGCTCGAAACCGGGTTAAAGTATCTAACCTCAATATTTACTTAACCCAAGTTAAGTAATAAGGTGAGAAAAATGCTAAATGCAAGTTCCTTTGGGACAAAGATACTAAAACGGGTTTTTAACGAGTGTTCGGGTTGTCGGTTCGGGTATTGACAAATGGTCAAACCCAAAGTCAACTTTCCAAAATATTAATTGTCATGAGATAACTCATTAAAATATAATAACACTTAACCAAGTATATAGATCTATTGTTTTAGAACTAACAATGCACGTTAAGCGAGTGTTCGGTTTTGTCGGTCCAAACTATGTTATGAGCTCAAATTGGATCCAACAATTCCAAGTACTTAAGAAAATAATTAAAATCAGTTTGTAAACTATTTTTGAAGAAATATACAAGTCTTGATAGCTAAAAACACACTTGTGTGTCTTAAGCGAGTAAAAGTCGGACTGGTTCGGTTTCCATCTCACAAAAAGTTCATAGATGGATTCTACATACCCATATTTCATAGATCTTGTATAAAAATTTACAAATGAAAATATTTAAGTTCTACAACTAAAATGGCCAACAACTAGTCTTTTTAACAAAAGTTCGGTTTGGTTCGGTTTCCATCTCACAATGAGTTCATAGATGGTCTCCACATACCCAAGACTTGTAAATGTGACTAGTAAACTAAATTAAGCAGAAGTTAGGCATAAATAATATGTAAATGTGACTAGTCAAAAACTCTTTTGTAGTTTGTGGTGTGGCCATTGTCTTACCGTTTGTCACACATAATGCTTTTCCTAATTTAAAGTGTGGCTATTGTCAAACTTTTCGTCACACTTAGTGAGGTACTGTGTGGCTAATCATATCTTATAGACACTGGAGGTTATTGTGAATGTGGCTAAAAATGTGAACTTGCTAGTCAAAAACTCCTTTGTAGTTTGTGGTGTGGCCATTATCTCACCGTTTGTCACACATAATGCTTCTTGTAATTTAAAGTGTGGCTATTGTCATACTTTTCATCACACATAGTGAATACTGTGTGGCTAATAATATCATATAGACACTGGAGGTTGTTGTCAATGTGGCTAAAAATGTGAAGTTGCCATTCAAACACTCTTTTGTAGTTTGTGGTGTGGCCATTGTCTTACCGTTTTTCACACATAAGGCTTTTGTAATATAAAGTGTGGCTATTATCATACTTTTCGTTACACAAAAATGTTTATGTTGTGGCTAATGGTCATTTATAGACTCTAATTTTTGTAATTTCAGGTGTGGCTATTGTCTTACTTTTGGCCAACCTATTTAATGTGTTCTATGTGGCCAGCCAAATTGTGTGTAATTAGGCAATATATAATTATTTTTATTTTTTGTGCAGTAATATAAAACAGCTATAAGAAAACATGACAAAACAAAATTAGAAACAAATTGTATTAACAATAATATTCAATTAAGCAAATGTATATGCAAAATATCTTACAAAATACAAAAATAACGACTACTTATATACTAGCTAAGGCGTCGGTTTTCTTAGCACTGCTCCTTGTCTTCTGTTTGGTCACCCGGTCTATCGTTGTGTACTTTGTCTTTGCCTTCTTGCCAGCTCTGTCTGGTTCTTTTGAGGATGGAGGTGGTGGTAGCTGGAACAACAGAATATGAAAAACAATTATGTATAATTAATGTCGTATTTTGTAATTGAATAGAACAAAATAGTAGGCCTGCAAACGAACCGAACGTTCGTTTAACTGTTTGTGAACCTTTCGCCGGGAAGTTTGTTTATCTTTGTTCAATTACGTTAGTTTAGATTATAAACAAACGAACATAAACGAACACAAGTGTTCATTTTTTAAATTAAATGAAAAAGAACATAGATATTTGTTCGGTTAAGGTAAAAGGGAACAAACCTCCTGGTCACATAAGATTAGGTGTTCTGGCCAAGCAACAAAAGTACCAATTGCGTCGCCAACAGTCGTAATTTCACCTGCCTCACATGGAATAATTGCTTGTTCCTTTATGGCTCCATCAATACTAACTTTATAGCAACCCTCCGGGATTGCTTTTCCATGCAACTGTTGTGGAACCGGTGACCAATGAACTTTACCATTTGCCACCTTGTTATGCTTGTCATGCACACACAAACGACACTCAAACACTTATAAACCAGCATGTGAAATTAAGATGGCTTAGTTGAAGTCAATATATAAGTACATACCCATGTTGGTGGGAAATTAACAATGTTTCGCGCAATACATACCTTTATGTCAGCAGGTGGGAAAGCTTCATTCGTAGATACATCAACTTTTCTTTTACGGCTTCTCAGTTTTACCTAAAAACCATTCAATGAATCAATCAACAATTAAAGGAAAAACTGAAATTGCCAAATACTTACTGATGGTTTTTTCGAGCCGTACTATCCGGAGTGTGGTGTAGTTGTGTTGATGCATGGTCAACATTGTTCTCTAAAGGCTTCATTGGTAATATAAAAGAAATTGGAACTTTTAGACTTATTAGGTTATAAAATATAAAAACTGAAATTGCCAAATACTTACTTATGTCGCGCTATGGGGATCGACTACCGTTTGGTCAACACTTTTTTCCACAGACTTGGCCTGCAAGTCGGTAATAGAAAATGAGCACACTCACATTGGAAACGAATTATAAAAAGTACTGAAATTGTCAAATACTCACTGATGTCGCGATATGGGGAGCGGGTACCGTTTCGACAACTATTTTATCCGCAGACTTGGCCTACAATTAACTTATGCAAAATCAGCACACTCACATGGAAAGTTAATTATTAAAACAAATCAATCAAACTATCAAATGCTTACCTGAGAAGCGGATTCTTGTTGCACAACCTCACCTGAGGTTAAGATGTTTCCCACAGAACTGGCCTACAAATCAATTTATTAGGTTATGGAAAATGAAAAATCACATGGAAAGTTGTAATAAACAAAGAAACTGTCAGATACTTACTGGTGCTGGCATTTTATTTTGCGCCACAGCACTAGTACTTTGGTTAGAACCAACCTGGTTGGGAACAAGATTTACCTACGAATTGTGATAAAAAAACAGTGCCAATTATGTTTGTCGAATGCATTAATTAATATGTAGCATACGTCACTTACTTGACTTGCCGACATTTGTGGCAACAATCGTTCGAAATGTCTGAACTTGACCTCAAATGCTAACTGTTCCTTCTCACGGCTTGCTATCATACCATTCGTGGATTCAAGTAGAGTCCTCAACCTGTTCACCACTTCATCTCTCTGCACCGCCTCATACTCGAGTTGGGCAATTCGTTGCTTAAACAAGCCTTTTACCCGACTCACACCCCAATATTTACCTGTTGTCAATCCGTACCCAGTCCCTTTTAAAACCCACATTTCTCTTTGCCAAGCACTAAGGTGACGACATCTTTGCACGGTTCAAGTGCCAGGGCTCCGGAGGCGATCTGCTCCTCATGCTGAACCTGCAAGAAAACAAATATTCTAATACACTTGTAACACGCTTATGTATCCACATCAAGTGTTGAGACAAGTTATACAGACTTAAGTTTTTTTAACACAAATATAAGGCAATGAATTGACTTTAACATGATTTAAAAAGTTTAATACTAAAACATACTAATTTGGTTGCCACGCCTTCGACAACAGCATTCTTGTATGCACCATCTTTTTCCTCCCTTCCTTTAATCCACATTAATGCACGGCCGGGGATCTCATCCGGTTCAATTTCCTTTTTTTTGACCTTGTAAAATATTCAAGAGAAAGCAGCTGACGGTCATGCGTTAGACACATATCCAACAAATCATTGAACTAGAGAGAAAGCAGCTGACGGTGATTACCATTTTCTCTCGAAGGTAGGTATAACCCCCTCGTCCCATGTGATGATCAAAAACATTCTTTGCTCGAGCTCCCTTTGATGAAGCCGATTTTTTCTTCAACCACACATTATAATCATTTCATTATATTTAAACAAAAAAACATAAACCATATATAGTCAATCAATCTACATTTGCAGAGTAGAGGATTTATGCCTGAAACTGCTCTGATTGTGTGTACTCAACGAAGCGATCCCAGTCTTCTTGCCTGATCATCGTCCTGTGTCCCTTCGGTATCGCCTTCAGCTTCAAAGGTTTACCGATGTTCAACATAATGTATTTGGCATACATTTTTCTTCTGAAATCCCGAAGAAGGTGTCCGAGCCGATTCATCACAGAAGACCTGTGAAACGCCTCAATCTCAAAATATTTCTGCATAATATAATACACAGTAAAGTTAAATTACATATCAAAATATAAAATGCACAAATAAAAATAAAGAATAACCGTTATTTGTTCCCACAGTTTATCTCTAAGCTCCTTTGTGACTTCCCTCCAACTTAGATGTCTCAAGCCAACTATTTCTCTTACAACATCCCCTAAAAAACTTGCAAACTTTGATCTGTTTTGGCCAGTGAACCTGCCCAGATTATCAAACTCCACTGCCATTCTGACACCACCAGAGTTTGCATATTCGGTACGTAGCTTAGGTAACCTCGTCAACCCCCTTGTAGGTTTTTTTGTAGTAGCAGAACTGTTGATGGGTTCAATAACCATCATCCCTATATCATCGTCCCTACCAGTCTGACCGTTGTCGTCGTTGGCTTCCTCGCTGGAGTAGCCTTCAGTGTCGTCTGATTGAGCGTCGTCGTCGTCTTTGGCTTCCTCATCGGAGTATAAACATGTTCTTCTTCGATTCTTTCATCTATAAGCTTCATCTTCGATTGTTTTTAAATAATTTGGAGTGTAATGAGTATAAATCACCGTCGTCTGATTTGTGGAGTGGTAAATTTTTAATAATTTGAAGTGTAATTTGATTTTTGGAGTGTTATGTAATTTGGAGTTTTTGAATATCTGGAGCCAATATTTTGGAGCTTTTTGAGTTTTGCCTCCCTTTTAATTAAGAACCAATAGATTATTGGCATAGTTTTTACGGCAGAGAACCTGTGGGTGAAAATAGACACTTTGACAGAAGATGGTTGCATAAGCGTGTTCCTTGCGTATTAGGATATTTATATATGTTTATGTACATTAGCGTGTTACTTGCGTAATAGTGTTTTTTAACAAAGTGTTTTTTGTTTTATTTTTAGATTTAACCAAGTGTTTTTTGTTTTTTTGATTTGTTTTAAGATATTCCATAATTACCATTCATTAAAAGTTTTCATACAAAAGGCACCATTACAATACATTCCATGAAACAAAATAAGACTGAATAACAAAATAGATGATACAAGAAACTATAAAAGTAAAGCATTTAAAAGCTAACCAACCAACATTCAACACAATAAACTAAAAAGTGTATCAATACAACCATACTAATATTACCCAGAGTGACCAAATCACAAATGTTCGAAAATTCACCAAACACATCACCAAAATATTTCCCAAATGTTCCAAACATCACCAAATAACTAATCAACTTTTGAAACTAACAAAGTACCTTCATTGAAGTCATATTCAAATATGCACTTATCACCAATATGTAATTCATTTTCCTCCTTGAAAATTTTCCATTTTGGTAACCAATATCTGAATTTCAGCTTCGACACTTCACCATGAAGTCTCATTTTTTTACGACCTTCGGGATTGACCAAAGTGATTAGCATTCCATCATAGGCATCAATCTTGGTAGTAATGTGACCCGGAATACGCTGTGAAAAACAAATTTCAAATATACTTGTAAATATAAAAGAAATTTAAAAATTCAATTTACCAATTTCTCGGTGACGTTCATGTGGAAGACAATTTTAGAGTCATCATTTTGCTCATCAAGATGAATTGGGTTTTGGGAGGAACTACCTTGATTGCTTAATTGATAGTTGAGAAACAGTTGATTTGGACCAGGAAGGATAAATTCTATGCCATCTTCATGAAAGACATTAATATGAAATGTCTTATCTGATATGATTTCAAACACAACAAACGAACCACCTTTCAAGTTGGTTTGTTTAAAACCTCAATCCATCCATCCTCTAGCCTACAACCCATTCCATCCCAAAGACATGAAACTTTAAACATATATCTATCTGGAGCAATAAGCTCAAAAAGCGAATTCATGTAATTGTCACCAAATTCTTAAATCACGTACTACTTAGGGAAATCCTATTAAACATGTTAATTAAAAGACATTTGAATTTGGAAAAAATCATTAAAAACAGAAATTAAAGCTTACCAAGTAATGGACGTGTCGGTTTCTGACTGGAATACATATCATAGTACCGGATTGATCATTTACGTTTCTTTTGAAAGTAAACATATTCAACATAGATCTTGATTTAAGCTCAAAAATAACATATGTTCCAGCTTCTATACAACATTCTCTGATTAATTCAGTCCAACCGGTTCCAAAATAAAAGTCATCAAGTACTTTGATTATAACAACATAAAACATTCTACCACTTTGATCATAAATCAAACAACAGCCGGTATTCGATTTCATGTCAGCAAACATTGGTTGAATAGCTTTAGGAATGAGCTATAAGTAACAAAAAAAATGTTCTTAGAATGTATATGTTGCAAAACTGTAAAATGTTTCATAAAAAAAAATTAACCAGATAACATTAACATACCATCCTACTCATGGAATCGCTGTCGATATCTACCAGGAAATTAACTCCATTATTGAGACGTGGCATTTTTATGTTCTTACCAGGATAAGCGATGTCTACGAGTTACAGTAAATACGAATTACAGTTTAGCGAAGTAGAAGTCGAGTTAGGGTTTTGAAGTTAAAAGGTGTTTGAATTTTGGTTTTATTTATTTCTACACATTTTATTATATATATATTTTGGTTTTTGTTTTATAACTTTTTAAAAATAGTATAAAAACATTTACTTTTAGTTTTTTACTAACATTCCGGTATTAAATTTCGTTAAAAGTTGAGTTCGTTTAATAAAACGTATTTTTTAAATAAAATTAAAATTTTATCCATTATTTAAGTATTATGTTAACCATTAGTAAGATTTTCTGGATAAGATTTACAACTTCGTAATAGAGAAGCTCATAACATTCTAGTGTTATCATTATCATATGTAGTTTTGTATCATTTTCATCTTCTAGGTTATCATCATCACCATATGTGTTATGATGATGATCAACATCATAAAGTTATCATCGTTATCATGTATTATAGTGGTTATCATCATCATAATCATTGATCACCGTCACCATGAAACGACATCATCATCAGACGTGCGGGTAATCAACGTGGTCATTGTATAGGCTATCGTAGTCGGCGTTGATCATACAGGTAACATGTATCTCGCTATCAGTGTCGTCATCATCGTCACACATCATCATCATCATCATCATCTCATCATCATCATCATCATCAGATTGCCATGTCGGGATGTAAATATTAGCGATCTCTGTCGGCACCATCTTATGAATTGTTGTCGTCATCAAACGACATCATCATTCGTACAAGCTACCAGCAGTATGACCATCGTATACGTTATCATGGTCGTCGTCGATCATACGGGTTACATGTCATTAAACATCGGTGTCACCATTATCATCAACACATATATATATATATATGTGGGTGTGCGTGCGCATGTGTGGCGTATTGTCATATAGGTACATATAATTGGTCCTCATCATATATATGTGTGATCATCATCATAGACGTCATGCTCGTCGTACGAGCTACAGTCGCCATCGTATGGGTTGGCGTATGCAAACCGTACCATATAGGTTAGCAACATCAATATGATAACCACCACTAACCCAGGTTGTTATATTAGCATCGTCTCGTCATAATTGGGCCAATCATCATGGTCATCATACGGGATACCACCGTCATCGTCTCATGTATTACATATCCGCAATCATACTACACACCACCTACTACCACCATCCACCGCCCACATTCGCCACAACGACCCCCAGCACCAACCACTAACCACACTCGACCACCACCCACCACAACCACCCACCACACCACCACCACCCACTAATATTATATATAAATATATATACATTTATTTATACCCATCCACCACCACCACCCACTACCCACCACCACCACCACCACCACCCACCACCACACATCCGCCACCACGAACCACCGCACCTCCGCCACCTTCCACCACCATCATGACCACCTGAACCCACCACCACCCACTAATATTATATATTTTTTTTTGCTACTATACAATACTAACCGTATGATTAAAATTTAAAAGCACGCGCCTTATTTTAAAAGGGTCAAATAATTACCTTAACTCATCTACTTCTGGAACGACGATAATTATTCCCAAAATTCAACCTTGTAAGTCAATATTCCTAAAAACCGTCGACGATTCGTTTCTACTGTGAAGCACAAGCACAAGCCCGAGTGGTTTAATTATTCTGGAACGGAAACAAAATGAAGAACCCTAACTCATCTACTTCTGGAACGGAACCAAGGACGAAGAAAAAGCACGATAGACCTCAGAATGAAGATGGAACAGGTGTTACTATATGATTTTTGTAGCGTTTTTGGTTTACTTAATCTTAAAATGTAAGCATTTGTTTGAATCTTCTTATGCATTAACACGCTTGATAAGCATGTTGTTGTTGTAATACATATCTTTGTTTTTTTAAATCTATGTATAATATTAAAGCATGCTATATGCGTATGATTAGCGTGTTATGGCTTTGGTATGAGAATTTATCATTGTGATGTTTGATAAAAGTTTTATGTTTCCTTGTGATTCGTGTTGTTATCCCCTACCCCCGTGTTTTATTGTATGTATGTGATTCAGTTGTCGAAAAAAACAAGTCTGATAAAAGGAAGACTAAAAAAGTTGCTCCGGTGGGGAAAATAAAACATGTTGTGGAAGCAGACTCTGATTCAGACCTTGACACAAAAATCAACAGGTTGTTGTCAAAGCGGAAACAGGTGGAACACAGCACCTCTGGCCCGGACTTTCAGCGTCCGAAAAAGAGAGCCATTAAAGAAAAGAAGCCAGCCGAGAGGGGAAAACCTTTTGTTGAATTTGTAGACAAAAAATTGAAGAATAGGTGTGCACCTATTAATATTATTGATGTAGTGAAGGCAATGATCACTGCCCAAAAAACTTGTGTAGAAGAAATGGGTTTCGGGTCAATGTTAAGACTTCAAGTAACACAAACTCCAACAACTTTGGGATATTGGTTGCTCATGAACTATAATAACCGTTTAAATGAATTGAACATTGGGAGCGGTGTTATTAAGATAACACCACAAAAAGTACATGAAGTGTTGGGGATACCAATGAGTAAGATTCCTGTTTTAGACAAGAGTAGACCAAGATTGGGGGAAGATGTTACTACAGATTTGTTCAAAAATCAATTCCCGACAAATTCAAGAATAAGTATAAAGCATGTGAAAGACAAACTGGCCATGGATCAAGGAGTTGGTGAACTGTTTAAGATTAATTTCCTTGTGTTGTTCAACACCTGTATAGGATTTGTGACAAAATCAACAACAGTCAATCAACGATTCATCGCCGCAATTGATAAAACCTCGGATATTCCAAATATGGACTAGTGCATCTATGTTATTCAAAACTTGAAAATGACAAAGGAAGAATGGAGAGGTATCAACATTCAATACAACTGTCCGATCACCTTCCTTGTGATGCTTTACACGCATGAATACCAGAAAAAATATGGTCCATTTGGGACTCCCGTCACAACGCCTGCAATCAACTACATAACAACAACTACTCTTAATAAGATGGAAAAATACTTGGAGAATAATGGTCCTCCCTTAGAAGAAGATGCAACTGAGGTTGCTGCCGTTGCTGCTGTGACGTTTAGTGTTGACGGGAAAGGTGCATCTATGGACTAGTGCATCTATGTTATTCAAAACTTGAAAATGACAAAGGAAGAATGGAGAGGTATCAACATTCATTACAACTGTCCGATCACCTTCCTTGTGATGCTTTACACGCATGAATACCAGAAAAAATATGGTCCATTTGGGACTCCCGTCACAACGCCTGCAATCAACTACATAACAACAACTACTCTTAATAAGATGGAAAAATACTTGGAGAATAATGGTCCTCCCTTAGAAGAAGATGCAACTGAGGTTGCAGCCGTTGCTGCTGTGACGTTTAGTGTTGACGGGAAAGGGATTGATGCGGCTGCTGCTGCTCTTGCTGCTGTGACCGTTTGTGTTGCCGGGAAGGGACTTGATGAGACTGCTGATGCTGCTGTTGCTGATACTGCTGCTGTGAAAGTTAGTGCTGCCGCTAAGCCCGGAGTTGAAGAAAACACTGCAGCTGAGGAGAAACAAGAACATGGTATTAAACTTGTTATTTTCTTCTAAAAAACTCTCATATCTCTTATCTCTACATGCATTTTATGTAATACAACATTATATGTAATTAAAAAACACATGGTCAAAGTGCATCTGAAACAGATAATGCCGATCAAACAACTGAACTAGATTTGGATGATTATGTAAGCGATTATTCACCTTTAAGTTTGCAAATGCCTATCGTGCTTGTTGACTATTATTTAACTCCATTACAACTGGCTGGGATAAATTGAAAATGTTTTAGAATTAACAATAACTATATTTTCTTTTTACAGTCTTGGAATAAGGCAATGGATAACAGGTTGAAGAAATTTGATAAAATTTGCTCCGAGATCAACGAGTTGGTCCGTCAAGGAAAGGAAGACATCCATCAAATGTGAATATCTTTGCTAGATGCTATGAATGGGAAAACAGATTCACTAATAATGTGGTCCCTAAAACACAAGATTCAGATGTTGGTGTTGGTGGTCCAGTGGCTGCTCTAAAAGGTATTTGGGCTTAAATTAATTATTAGTATAATTAAAACGCTCTTAAAACACTTATGCTGTTATTTTAAACTTATTACATCTGTGTGATGCAGTTGATTCAGATGTTGGTGTTGGTGGTCCAGTGGCTGCTCAAAAAGGTATATCATATATGTACCAGCTTAATTATATACTTGCTTAATTATAATCACAGGTGAACATATTACATCTATGGCTGTCGTAAAAAATGATGCAGGTGATGCAGGTCAAGAAAACAATGTCTCATGCGCAGATATTGATGAAGTTGTTAATACAGTGGTTGCGTGGGCAACAGATGGTATTTAATTATAAATAAAAACCAAAAGAGGTTGAAGGTATTTAATTATAGTTACAATTATTTTCAGTCTAATTTAAAGTGAGTTGTTTATTGTTTAATAGTTGACACCGGATTGTCAACAAATGATAGCCTCATTACACTGAAGTCTCCATATCTACTGAGAGAGGTTGACGTATCCGCTAGTGTCACAGTAGATGAAGAAATAATTTCAGAGTATATAATTTTTTTGTCTTGAAGACATTTGGGAGGAGGTCTACAAGTCCACTCACACAGAATCATTTAAGGTGGTCTTTGAAAGCTTCTGTCCTGGCATTTATTTAGCCACCAATGCAAGATGCATTCATTGAACTAATGAACTATGAAGAAAAAAAAATCTGCAGCATCACCGTTCAGATTCTTTGCTTCAAGCACTGTGCTGGTACAAATTAATCTATTTTGTTTGTACTATTAGAAAACGCACAATAAACGCATTAATCATCTGCATTTTAATTATTATACAGACAAGTGACCGTTGTGCCGAGTCAAGGGGTTACACAGACAAAGAAAGACTGGATGTGTTTTCAGACAACATCGAAACACAAATGGCAAGGAGTGGAATTCTATCATTCAAGGAGGTTGCTATAGTGCTCGTGCCAATTATACAACGCGATCATTTCTTTATGGTTACCTTCAATCTTCAAACATGAGTGATAGAATTACTTGACAACAGTGCAAATCAAGAAATACCAGCTGATGCAAAGTTTAAAAGCTTAGAAGACAAATCAAAAGCAATTAGAGAGAATTTTGAAGAAAGATACGGAAAGACTCCTGATATACTGGTAAACATATATACCTTTAACCAAAAAAACATACATACCTGTTATAAAAATTGTCAAAATACTTAAATTGCTTTCTATTTTGTGTAGAGAAACGTCTTTTGCATGTATCATAAAACAATCAAACACCCCATTACTCAGCAAATCCAAGTAGCAACAATCAATAAATTGAAGATGACATGGAGAACAACAAGTAATGGAATAGATTGTGGTATTTTTGCTATGAGACACATGGAGAAATATGATGGGAAGAGACCATGGGGGTGTAATCTCAAAAAGGAAGGCCCTAAACAACAAAGAAAGCTAAAATGGTTGAGGTCAAAGTATTTGTGCAAAATCCTCCTCTCGGATATAAACCAACACAGAAATACTCTTATCAAGAAAGCACTGCTATTCCATGAAAATGACGACACTCGTTTAACCGGAGAAGAGTTGATTGCTGAACTTAAGAAAAGGCAACAACAAATTTGAATGATTTCAAAACTGACTGCTATGTACTTTAAGATACTTGTTATGATATGGACTTATGGAGATCTCTAGTCTTCTATTATCAGTTTGTAATGCACTTTAAGATAATAGTTACATGTTAAATCAATGTTTTAACACAAACATAAAAATTTTATTATTACCAAAACACACATATAAACACACCATCACAAACATACAAATTTTATTACTACTAATCTCTAGGTGACACACATAAAAACACACCATCACTACATCATAAACACTCATGAAACACCATCACATACTAATCTCTGAGTGACATAAGAAACTTCAACTTCAATTCCATTGAGCAATTCAGTTCAAGAATTGCCTTGCCCAAAAGTTTCAACTCGTCAAGCTCTCTCTGTCCTACATCAAACATAAACAAAACAGCAAGATCTCGGATAGTACTAGCGGGCATTCGAGTAAGAACTTTTGCAATGAGATCCCTGGCATCCAAGCTGTTGCTAGTATTTACAAATTCTTCAGTAAGACACTCCCGAAAAGCTTTATCTATCTTGATTTGAGCCTCAATTTTCCTTCTGAGGGAAGCCTTGTAGGATGATGATGATGATGATGATGATGATGACGAGCAATCCATTATTAACTAAAAATAATAATTTAAAATTATGTAGGTATATGAGTTTCACAAATGTGGTGTAGGTATATATTACCAAAAGGCTCACAAACAAAACAAAAGGGTGTCCCACGCTTGGGAACTGCAACCGGACGAATAGTAACTATGTAATAAAAAAATAAAGGTTGTCCCACGCTAGGGAAACACAACTGGACGAATAGTAACTTTGTAATAAAAAAACAAAAGGGTGTCCCACGCTAGGCAAACGCAACCGGAAAAATAGTAACTCTGTAATAAAAAAACAAAAGGGTGTCCCACGCTTGGGAAATGCACAAACTTGTCTCATGTGTTTTTGTTTAATCTAGAGATTACTTGCATTTATATCACCTGTCAGAATTAATTGATCACAATTATACTCACCTGTCAAAAATGCCGGGAAAAATATTATGATAATGATAGCCTACATTAAAGTTAAGCTATATCTTACTAGATCTTACTATATCTTACTACAAATCAAACTTAATTGCATTAAGTTTGGTTATTCAATCACACTAACGGTTTCAGAAAGATAATAAAAATGTATTCTTCTGACAAAACCGTGAAGACCATAATGAAAACAACGATGGATCTTGAGAAAGAGAAAGACGACACTTTGTTGAAGACAATTGAAGAGATTAGGGCTAGACTCGCATTCGAAAAACAAAGACCTTCGACTCCTGTAAAATCATGTTGTTTGAAGACGATAATGAGTTTCGAGCAATGGTTTCTGATTATCAGAAACAAGAGTCTGAATGCTACTACTCAGTGTGTGAGACCCTGGTTGACACCATAACTACGGTGCCAACCAACATGAGTTTTAAGGAGACGGGGGCTGAGACTGTGGACAAGGCGGAGTGATGGTGATGTTAGCTTTGCTGGTCTAGGTTTTTTTGTGATGTATTGTAATTAATGGTACTTTTTGTATGACATCTTTTGATGAATGGTAAATATGGATTATCTTAAAATGCTTTTTTAACATATTTTATGTATTGTAATTAATGGTACTTTTTGTGATGCATATTTTGATGAATGGTAAATATGGATTAATGGTTCTCATATTTCTTTGTTAAAAATGCGTGTAATCAATTAGGTTAAAATATGTTATATATTTGTTCAAAAGAGTTTGTTACGCTTGCAACACGATACTGTACAAAGACATATATAAATATCCTAAAACGCTAGTAACACGCATGTGTACAACAACTCCTTTCTAAACCCTCCTATATATATATATACTTATATATCTAGTTTTGTTTTCAATAAAAACTCCTTTTTCACCATGGAAGAAATCTCATCGAGGACCACCACATCAAGTAACAGAAGCAATCGATCTCAGGTTTATTGTTTTTGTGGTCAAGAAGCCATTCTAAGAACATCAAGGACCACCAAAAATCCAGGTCGGAGGTTCTACAATTGTGCATCTCAGGTTAGTGAAATTGCAAATAAATTTGGAATTCATCTACAATTGTTGACCATAAACTCCTATATTTTTTTTAACTTAGGGCAAAGAATGTGATTTCTTTATATGGTCAGATTGTGTTTCGTCCACAAGATCTGATGTGTGCACAAGATGTACAGACATAATTCTTATCAAGATAAGGGCAAATAAGTCATTAGAGGATCAACTTGCAAGGAGTGTAGCTTCAAAGATTGAATCAGAAAAAAAGTGAAGATATTGTATTTTATTTGCTTCTTGTTGTTTTTAGGGCTTTTAATTAGTTTTGTAATTAAAAGCTAAGAAACTTTGTTATGATTTTAGACCAGCTACTATGATGTATTTTTATGTTTCTGAACGCATTTAAAGGCCTTTTAATGAGTAGTTTAGTTTGAGTGTTTCAAAATCACAGTGTATTTATTTCATTAAAAAGAGGTTATTATAAAAAATTAATAAAAATATGTTCCCTCCTGAGTTTCGAAACCGCGATATTTGCAATCTATGTTTAATCACAAGCGACTCAACCGTTTGAGTAGGGCTGGCATATCATGTATACCCGTACACGATATGACACGAACACGATAAGACACGAACACGAAAGGGATATACCTGTACACGACACGAAAACTTATCGTGTACCTGTAACCCAAACACGAACACGAACCTGTTAATACCTGGTATACACGATAATAGCTGTTTAGAAAAGCATATTTGACAACCTTTTAGCGAAACAAAAGTCGACGAAAGTTCATAAAAGTCTTAAAATATAACATAAATCCATGCTCCTTAACAAATTTAAGACAAAAACACATAGAATTCTAATCAAAACATATATTGAAAACAATATCAAGTTCCAAGCTTCCAAGTTCCAATTGGGCTTTCTTCTCAAATCTTCAATTCCAAGCAATCAAACCTACACACAAAATAAGTATATTCAATTAGTCATATTAATCGTGGACAATTGGACATATTCATATAGGTTTATCAAGTAACATTATTAGAAAGTTTTAGAGTGAGGTACCTTAGGATTGTTCATTGTTTTTAGCGAGCAACACAACTTGAAGCATTTGGAGTTGGTACCTTACGATTGTTCACTGAGTTTGAAGCATTTGATTCACAACTAATGTCAAGCGACATTATATCTTTAGTGAGCTCTTCCACACTAACTTTGTTAGAAGCTACAAAGTACAAACAAACATGTACATTATAAAATTAATATAATATCATGTATAAAACTTATAAAAACCAAGCAAAGATGGACATTACAAAATTCTCCATGTAACCAATCTTTTATGCATATTAGAGCCTCAAGGATAGCTTTACTAAGTGAACTTTGATGTTCGGTAATCACTCTTCCACTTGCATTAAATGTCGACTCCGATGCCACAGTAGATACCGGAATAGTCAAAAAGTCTCTTGCCATCATCGCTAGTATGAGATATCTAAACTCATTGGCTTTCCAAAAAGCCAACACATCAAGTGGTAAGTTCCTATCAACTCTTGACTCCTCTAAGTACAATTGCAGTTCTGACTTTTGGTTACTTGTAAAATCTTTACTTTGAAATTTATCAAAATCCTAAAACATATTAATAAAAAAATTATTTAGTCAATAATTTAAAGGCAATCTACATAATACAAATAAATGAACAAACATAAAAATTACCTTAAGTCTTGAACTCGCACCACATGTTGAAACACCACTTGTGTCCTTAACACTTTTGCTACTATCTGAAGTAGGTGTTGACTCATCGTTTATATCCTCACTCTCGTTTAACAAGGCAATGGCGTATTCATGAAAAGTATAATGCAATAACTGATCAACATGTGTATATTCACTACTTCCCTCTCCATAAACTTTTGAATAACTCCAATCGATAAAATGCAACTTGTATCTAGGATCCAACACCACAGCCACGGCTAATGTAAGACTAAAATCTGACCAATATTTCTGAAACTTCCTCATCATCAAGTTTGCCATATTCTTTATATACTCATCTTCAGAATTCATCCCATCATACAAAGTCAAATAAGCCAAAAAAACATGTGGATAGTACAAGTTTGCAGTCGGATATTTGGTACCTGAAAAAACATTTGTCACTTCATAAAATACTTCAAGAAACGAACATATCTTTTGAATCCTATCCCACTCTGAGACATTCCTTATAATTAGAATAACTCAATTCTTAATGGCTAAATTCACGTCGATAATAAAGAGCACCATCAAGCATTAAATATGTGGAATTCCACCTTGTAACAACATCTTGCCTTAACCCCTTTTGTTTTTTAATTGAACACAACTCAACACATTCCAAAAACTCTTCCTTCCTTTGTTGTGAACCTTTCACATACTTAATACTCTCTCTTACTTTGTAAACACAATCATCAATTTCCTTTAACCCATCTTGCACAATCAAGTTCAAAATATGAGCACAACATCTCAAGTGAAAAAAAGCACCCTTAGATACAAGTGGTGCTTTTGTATTCAACTGTTCTCTTAGAAGCCTAATGAAAGCATCATTAGAAGATGCATTATCCAACGTCACACTAAATATTTTTTTTCTATACCTGTAACATCCTACTTTCGGTTATTAAAATAAAATTAAATTTCGTTATTTCATAGTGGGTCGTTATCGGATTAGATAAATAGAATACGAGTTGGGCTAGTGTTGGGTAAATGAATATGGGTTATGGACTTGGGTTAGGAAAGAAAGAAGGAAAGACCATGGGCTTAAGCCCATGATCCATAAATATATAAACCCTTAATATCCATTTAATCCTCATTCACACATTTTCCATACACCACCCAAAACACACACTTAAGATTTCTCTCTAGTTCTTCCTTATCTCTAGCCGAAATCAAGAAGGAAACCGAGCACCGACCCGAGGTAATGATAGTTTAATATTGTACGAGCCTAAAACGTTAGTTATAGTCGCGTAACGACGAGCCGACACCGTTAAACCGTTTAAATCACAAGATCCGGGTGGAATCGGGTATAAACCGGACCTAAGATGAGTTTAGGGATCACCCTAGCTCAAATCTGGATCAAACTGGACGAAAAACGATGAAAACGGTGGAAGAACGAGTGAGATCTCGTTTTTACGGCGAAAACGCGGTTTTCCGGCGATGACGGCGCCGGAAAGGCGACGCCGGAAAAGATAAAGGTGTCAGGGAATGTTCCCTGACCTAACCCTAGTTCGCTAAGGAAACTTAGAGAACTAGAGGGTGATTCTTTAGCTAGTTCGCTAAGGAAACTTAGAGAACTATAGGGTGATTCTTTAGCTAGTTCGCTAAGGAAACTTAGAGAATCAGAGGGTGATTCTTTAGCTAGTTCACTAAGGAAACTTAGAGAACTAGAGTGTGATTCTTTAGCTGATTCGCTAAGGAAACTTAGAGAACTAGAGGGTGATTCTTTAGCTAGTTCGCTAAGGAAACTTAGAGAATCAGAGGGTGATTCTTTAGCTAGTTCGCTAAGGAAACATAGAGAACTAGAGGGTGATTCTTTAGCTGATTCGCTAAGGGAACTTAGAGAACCAGAGGGTGATTCTTTAGCTGATTCGCTAAGGGAACTTAGAGAACCAGAGGGTGATTCTTTAGCTGATTCGCATAAGGAATCCTAACGAACTAGGCTTGATTCTTTATCCGATTCGTTAAGGAAAAGGGTAACGAATTACCCTTGATTCTTTAAGACCATTCGTTAACAAAGATAACAAATTAGAAGGTCTAATTCGCTAAGACCAAAGTAACGAATTGAAGTTTAATAGAAGGACAGAATGGTCCCTAAACTTAGAAATGAATGAATTAATTACAAATAAGCTAGTGATATGGCTAGTAATAGATAATTAATACGAGTAATTGTTATACAGTTAGCCGCGCCCAACTGAAGAAAGGAATAACAATTAACGGTGAACGTAACCGACTTCAGGTGAGTTTCTAGCCCCATTTATGTGTTATGTTTTCGAGGCTGTGTGCATACTCAATATGTTTGTTAATACGCTTATCCTAAGAGATAAGTGTATGCCTTATGTGAATAATTTGAAATGTCTGAATGATTGCTTGATGGTACGTGAACGATCTTCGGATATTGCACGTACTTTCAGGTTGTAAAGCTATGAATAAGGTAAGTATGATATGTATGCTTATGTGTATGAACGTGATAAAGTTAATAAAAGAATGAAAGGATGGTTGTATGGTTGTATGGTTACGAAAAGGGTACCGAGCCCTAATAATACTCGAGGTATGATGTATGGTTGTATGGTAACGAAGAGGGAATCGAACCCTACTAGTATTCGAGAACTAGGGAACCGAACCCTACTAATATTCGAGGAAAGAGGGTACCGAGCCCTAATAATACTCGAGGAAGGAGGGTACCTAACCCTAATAATACTCGAGGAAAGAGGGTACCTGGCCCTAATAATACTCGAGGAAGGAGGGTACCGAGCCCTAATAATACTCGAGGAAGGAGGGTACCGAGCCCCAATAATACTCGAGGAATGTAGGGCATAATGCTCTTTATAACGTAAGATATGAAAGCAAGTTAGTACAAAAGAAAGTATGAAAGTATGAATGAAAGAATATAAGTTTGTGTGTATTGTATAATGTATGATTAACTAGAACTCACTCAGCGTAGCTGACTTTTAGTATGCACGCAGGTGAGTAGGATGAGGCAGCTCGCTTGAGGGGACACGTGGCGTTGAATAAGAGACTGGCATCGGAAGGCTCAGGGCGTGTTATGTTTTGATTACTTAGTTTTCGAAAGACAAGTTGGTTGTTTAAGACAAGTTTTGAATTGTTATGAAATGTTTTATTAAAGTTTTTATATTCCGCGAATGTTTTTTTTATTAACTCTGATATTAGAACTGCGTTTATGAGTAAATCCAACACGAAAGTAGGGCTACCGGTAATGGGGCCTTACAAGTTGGTATCAGAGCAAAGTTCGAGAGATTTAAGCATCCTACATGCTTAGACTCGAACAGAGAATGGGATTTAAGTAAGAAAAGAAAGAAGATGCCAGTTCAAGAATGCCATGTGTCACTCAAGCAAGCCCAGTAACGGTAAAGTGTATGGATAAATATGTATGTTAATGTTAGCTTGATTGCTAAAGAAAGGATATGTGAATGTTAGGGATAGGATTATTTGATTGATTAACTGTTTAGAATAGAACCAACACAAATAGACTCATAAGGGGAAGTGTATAGGACACGAAAAGTAACGTGATCAGCTAATCACAATTGGCCACTGTTATTACCTGTTAGTCTTACTAAATAGTTCCTTAAGTGATGACGTTTGTGTTTTCCCTTTTAGAATACGATGGCTAGAGCTGAAGACATTGCTGGAGCTGGAGGTCGCACTGGACGACGCGGAAGGCCTCGTCGCGTCCAACAACCTTCGGCTGAGACAGCTTCCAAAACCGAAGATGAGGGGAGTGCAGCTGGAGGAGGTCCGGTCAACAACGAAGGGGTTCAACTGGATCCCGCAATTCAAGCAGCTATTGTTCAAGCTGTAGCCACTGCTGTGAAGAATATTACTCCGGGAGGGTCTGCTGGAAGCCGTGAAAGAACTGCTGGAGGGGCAGGAGGTGAGGGTAGGAGAGATGAGGAAGAAGAGAGGGAGGCCTCGAGAGTGGTTAAGTCTGGGAAAGCTGGTGACAGGAAGTGAGGCCGAGGTGGGTGCAACTATAAGTCCTTCAAGGGATGCGACCCACCGAAGCTGACTGGTTTGGGAGACGCAATCGCTACTCTTCAGTGGATAACCGCCATGGATAAAATTATCTGCATTAGCGAGTGCCGTCCCGATCAAGCTGTCGGTTTTGCCACCCAATCGTTTGAAGATGAGGCAATGTATTGGTGGGAATCGATTGAGCAAAGAAGGAGTCGAGAGGAAATCAAGGCCATGAAGTGGGAGGATCTGAAGGAGTTAGTGATGAAGAGGTTCTGTGCTGATGCAGAAGTTGAAAGAGCGGAGATGAAGTTCCTGAACTTGAAAGCTGGGACGATGACACATCGTGAGTTCACCACTGAGTTCAACCGAATGTCTAGGTTGGTGCCCGATATGGTCAACACTGAGGCTAAGAGAATCAAGTGTTATGTGAGGGGATTACCATAGAGAGTCCGCATGTTAGTCAGGACAAGTAAACCTGCTACTTTCGATTCTGCTGTCGAACTCGCAAAGATGGTCTATGCAGACCTAGCTGTGGATGATGTGGTGGTGGGATACGAGAAGAAAGAGAAGAAATGGGTCACTCCTGCTAAACGACCTGGTACCCAGATGTGGAACCCTAAGAACAAGCAGCCGAGAGTTTGGGTGAACAGGTCGTGCAAGACTTGTGGCAAGGCACACAGTGGTGAGTGTAGGTGGGGAAAGGGTTCGGATACATGTCATAAGTGTGGAAAGATGCATGCTGGAGAGTGTAGAGTTGGGTCGAATGTTTGCTACAAGTGTGGGAAGGCAGGTCATTATGCTCATGAGTGCAGTTCTAAGCCTGCATGCTACAAGTGTGGTAAGACAGGTCACTTTTCTAGGGAGTGTACCGAGGGTGAAGCTGGAGGGAGTTGGAAGAAGGATACTGAGCAAGCTAGGCCAAGAACCAGAGCCTACATGCTGACCCAGGAGCAAGCTAAGCAGATTCCAGATGTCGTCACAGGTACGTTTATAGTAAATGGTATTTCCGCTTCAGTATTGTTTGATTCGGGCGCAAACAAAAGTTTCGTAGCCACACCATTTAGTAAATTAGCTAAAATGAAATGTTGCCGAGTTTCTGAAACTCTTATAGTAGAAACCGCTAGTGACACTTCGGTTAAAATAATGAAAATGGTTAAGGACTGCAAGATAGAATTGGAGGGACATGAGTTCCCTGTTACCTTGTATGTTATGACCTTAGGAGGGTTCGATGTGGTTTTGGGTATGGATTGGTTTTCTGAGCTTAAAGCTAAGATAGTGTGTAAGAGTAGGATAATAAGGTTAAAGTCCTTGGATGGTAGTGCGGTGACGGTTTATGGCGATAAGGAAATTTATGGGCTTAATGTCATTTCGATGATAAAAGCCGAAGGATTGTTAAGGCGAGGGTGCGGTGCCTACCTGGCGTATGTCGTCAACGCTACGGCCGAGACGAAAGAAATGAAAGATGTTCCTATTGTGCGCGACTGCCCAGAAGTATTCCCTGGAGATCTTCTGGGGTTGCCACCAGAGCGAGAGATAGAATTTCAGATAGATTTAGTACTAGGAGCCCAACCTGTCGCGAAAGCGCCTTACCGTCTAGCACCGTTCGAGATGAAAGAATTGATGTCCCAACTGCAATAACTCCTCAACAAGGGTTTTATCAGACCGAGTGTTTCTCCGTGGGGTGCACCGGTTTTGTTTGTGAAAAAAAGGATGGGAGTATGAGAATGTGCATAGACTATCGCGAGTTGAATAAGCTTACGGTAAAGAATAGATATCCTTTGCCAAGGATTGATGATCTGTTTGACCAACTGCAAGGTTCAAGTTGGTTCTCATGAATAGATCTCAGATCAGGCTATCACCAGCTAAAGGTGAAAGAGGCAGACATCCCTAAAACAGCGTTTCGAACGCGGCATGGACACTACGAGTTCCTCGTAATGTCATTCGGTCTAACGAATGCTCCTGCAGCATTTATGGACATGATGAATAGGGTGTGTCGGCCGATGTTGGATAAGTCAGTTATCGTCTTCATCGATGACATACTGATTTATTCAAAGAACGAGACTGATCATGCTGAGCATTTGAGAGAGGTATTGGAAGTTCTGAAGAAAGAGAAGTTGTACGCTAAGTTTTCGAAATGCGCATTCTGGTTGCAAGAAGTGCAATTTCTAGGTCACGTGATCAATCCTGAAGGGATTACCGTTGACCCAGCTAATATTGAAGCGATAACAAATTGGAAGACTCCACAGAATCCGACGGATATACGAAGCTTCCTAGGGTTAGCCGGCTACTATAGGAGATTCATCGAAGGTTTCTCCAAGATAGCCGCACCATTGACCGGTATGACCCGAAAGTCGGTAGTATTTAGTTGGGATAAGTTTCAGGAAGAAGCTTTTGAGGAGTTGAAGAAAAGACTCACACAAGCTCCAATCCTTACTCTACCCGATGGTGATGAGGATTTGGTTGTTTGTGTAGATGCCTCGCATCAAGGGTTAGGTTGCGTGTTGATGCAACGAGGAAAGGTGATAGCTTACGCGTCTAGACAATTGAAAGTCCATGAGTGTACTTATCCGACACATGATTTAGAGTTAGCAGCTGTAGTGCATGCTCTTAAGATATGGAGGCATTATCTGTACGGTACTAAATGTACCATCTATACAGATCATAAGAGTTTAAAGTACTTCTTCGAGCAGAAAGAATTGAACATGAGGCAGAGAAGATGGTTGGAGTTGATTAAGGATTATGACTGCGACATTAAGTACCATCCCGGTAAAGCTAATGTGGTCGCTGACGCGTTAAGTCGTAAGAATGAGGAAGTCCTTGCAACAATAAAGTCATACAAGTTGATCATGAACCCAAGTCTTTTTGAAGAAATCATCACGGTGCAGTTAGAGGTGTTAGTAGATGAAGGGTTAGTAAAGAAAGAAAGGATTTATGGCCAGCAAGATGAGTTGATGGAAAACACTCATGGAGTTAAGACTAGGTTCGACCGTATGTGGATCCCACGCCATGGTGATCTTAGAAGACGAATCTCAGATGAAGCTCATAAGTCAAGGTACTCAATCCATCCTGGAGCTACAAATATGTACCAAGACTTGAAAAGAGATTATTGGTGGCCTGGAATGAAGAATGATGTAGTAGATTATGTCAGTAAGTGCTTAACTTGCTTACAAGTCAAAGCCGAACATCAGAAGCCTTATGGGAAGATGCAACCGCCAGAGATACCTGAGTGGAAATGGGAACACATCACATGGAATTTATAACTAAGCTACCTCGTACAGCTAAGCATCATGATACTATCTGGGTGATTATGGACCGTTTGACCAAGAGTGCCCACTTTCTGCCCATACAAGAGGCCATCTCGTCAGAAACGTTAGCAAGCTTGTTCATTAAAGAAGTTGTAACCAAGCATGGAGTACCGTTATCGATCGTGTCTGATAGAGATACACGGTTTACTTCGAGGTTCTGGAAGAAATTCCACGAAGCTATGGGGACGAGGTTGAACATCAGTACGACGTATCATCCTCAAACCGATGGAAAGTCTGAAAAGACGATCCAGACCTTTGAGGATATGCTACGTGCTTGTGTTTTGGACTTTGGAGGAAGTTGGGACGATCATCTGCACCTAGCAGAGTTCTCCTATAACAACAGCTACCATTCAAGCATTGGTATGCCACCGTTTGAGATGCTTTACGGTAGACGATGTAGGACCCCGGTGTGTTGGGGAGAGATTGGGCAGAAAGAGATGGGAATCCTAGAAGTTGTGCAAGAAACCTCTTCGAAGTTCGATCAGATCAAGGCAAGAATGAAAGCTGCTCAAGACAGACAGAAGTCGTATACTGATAAATGGCGACGACCGATTGAGTTTAACGTTGGTGACAATGTGATGCTCAAGGTCTCTCCTTGGAAAGGAATTATCCGTTTTAGGAAGAGAGGGAAGTTGAGTCCAAGGTACATTGGACCGTTTAAAATTATAGATCGTGTAGGCGAAGTGGCTTATAAACTAGACTTGCCAGAAGAGTTAGAAGGAATTCATTCAACCTTCCATGTTTCTCATCTGAGAAAATGTCTAGCTGATGACACGTCCCACGTGCCATTAATGGACATTGTGGTTGATGAACAGTTGAACTACATTGAGCAACCGATCGAGATAGTTGACCGCAAGGAGAAGCAGCTTTGTCACAAGGTTATACCTTTAGTGAAGGTGATATGGAAGCATCGCAAAGGTTCAGATGCTACTTGGGAAGCGGAGGATGAGATGCGCAAGTTTTACCCAAAATTGTTTATGTAATAGTTAGGTTTCGGGGACGAAACCTCTTTAAGGAGGGAAGACTTGTAACATCCTACTTTCGGTTATTATAATAAAAATAAATTTCGTTATTTCATAGTGGCTCGTTATCGGTTTAGATAAATAGAATACGAGTTGGGCTAGTGTTGGGTAAATGAATATGGGTTATGGACTTGGGTTAGGAAAGAAAGAAGGAAAGACCATGGGCTTAAGCCCATGATCCATAAATATATAAACCCTTAATATCCATTTAATCCTCATTCACACATATTCCATACACCACCCAAAACATACACTTAAGATTTCTCTCTAGTTCTTCCTTATCTCTAGCCGAAATCAAGAAGGAAACCGAGCACCAACCCGAGGTAATGATAGTTTAATATTGTACGAGCCTAAAACGTTAGTTATAGTCGCGTAACGACGAGCCGACACCGTTAAACCGTTTAAATCACAAGATCCGGGTGGAATCGGGTATAAAACGGACCTAAGATGAGTTTAGGAATCACCCTAGCTCAAATCTGGATCAAACGGGACGAAAAACGATGAAAACGGTGGAAGAACGAGTGAGATCTCGTTTTTCCGGCGAAAACGCGGTTTTCCGGCGATGACGGCGCCGGAAAAAATAAAGGTGTCAGGGAATGTTCCCTGACCTAACCCTAGTTCGCTAAGAAAACTTAGAGAACTAGAGGGTGATTCTTTAGCTAGTTCGCTAAGGAAACTTAGAGAACTAGAGGGTGATTCTTTAGCTAGTTCGCTAAGGAAACTTAGAGAATCAGAGGGTGATTCTTTAGCTAATTCGCTAAGGAAACTTAGAGAACTAGAGGGTGATTCTTTAGCTAATTCGCTAAGGAAACTTAGAGAACTAGAGGGTGATTCTTTAGCTAGTTCACTAAGGAAACTTAGAGAACTAGAGGGTGATTCTTTAGCTAGTTCGCTAAGGAAACTTAGAGAATCAGAGGCTGATTCTTTAGCTAGTTCCCTAAGGAAACTTAGAGAACTAGAGGGTGATTCTTTAGCTGTTTCACTAAGTGAACTTAGAGAACCAAAGGGTGATTCTTTAGCTGATTCGCATAAGGAAGCCTAACGAACTAGGCTTGATTCTTTATCCGATTCGTTAAGGAAAAGGGTAACGAATTACCCTTGATTCTTTAAGACCATTCGTTAACAAAGATAACGAATTTGAAGGTCTAATTCGCTAAGACCAAAGTAACGAATTGAAGTTTAACAGAACGACAGAATGGTCCCTGAACTTAGAAAGGAATGAATTAATTACAAATAAGCTAGTGATATGGCTAGTAATAGATAATTAATACGAGTAATTGTTATACAGTTAGCCGTGCCCAACTGAAGAAAGGAAAAACAATTAACGGTGAATGTAACCGACTTCAGGTGAGTTTCTAGCCCCATTTATGTGTTATGTTTCCGGGGCTGTGTGCATACTCCATATGTTTGTTAATACGCTTATCCTAAGAGATAAGTGTATGCCTTATGTGAATAATGTGAAATGTTTGAATGATTGCTTGATGGTACGTGAACGATCTTCGGATATTGCACGTACTGTCAGGTTGTAACGCTATGAATAAGGTAAGTATGATATGTATACTTATGTGTATGAACGTGATAAAGTTAATTAAAGAATGAAAGGATGGTTGTATGGTTGTATGGTTACGAAAAGGGTACCGAGCCCTAATAATACTCGAGGTATGATGTATGGTTGTATGGTAACGAAGAGGGAATCGAACCCTACTAATATTCGAGAACTAGGGAACCGAACCCTACTAATATTCGAGGAAAGAGGGTACCGAGCCCTAATAATACTCGAGGAAGGAGGGTACCGAGCCCTAATAATACTCGAGGAAAGAGGGTACCTGGCCCTAATAATACTCGAGGAAGGAGGGTACCGAGCCCTAATAATACTCGAGGAAGGAGGGTACCGAGCCCTAATAATACTCGAGGAATGTAGGGCGTAATGCTCTTTATAACGTAAGATATGAAAGCAAGTTAGTACAAAAGAAAGTATGAAAGTATGAATGAAAGAATATAAGTTTGTGTGTATTGTATAATGTATGATTAACTAGAACTCACTCAGCGTAGCTGACTTTTAGTATGCACGCAGGTGAGTAGGATGAGGCAGCTCGCTTGAGGGGACACGTGGCGTTGAATAAGAGACTGGCATCGGAAGGCTCAGGGCGTGTTATGTTTTGATTACTTAGTTTTCGAAAGAAAAGTTGGTTGTTTAAGACAAGTTTTGAATTGTTATGAAATGTTTTATTAAAGTTTTTATATTCCGTGAATGTTTTTTTTATTAACTCTGATATTAGAGCTGCGTTTATGAGTAAATCCAACACGAAAGTAGGGCTACCGGTAACGGGGCCTTACAATACCCCATTCTACTAGAATAGAAAACACCTTTTCACATATGGCAACACCAGTATGAGGTGGTGGCATGAAAGAAAATGATAAAACTCTCTTTTGCAAAACCTAATGTTTATCAATATAATGAACTGTAACTGCTAAATACCCATCAGTTGTAATAGAAGTCCATAAATCTCCAGTTAAGCATAATCTCCCAGGTGATTCCATAAGAATAACTTTCATCTTTTCTTTTTCTCTCTTAAACTTTTGCACTAAATCAGATTTAACTGTATTTCTAGAGGGAATATTCACATCGGGTTGCAAATACTCAAACAAATCTCTAAACGCCTTGTACTCAACAAATGACAAAGGTAATTCATGCATCACAATAGCATCTATAATCATCTCACGAAACGTATTGTTTGAAAAAGAAGACGACTTTAACTTCATATCACTATTTAGAAGCATTTGACCAACATCTTTATAACTAGAACCATAGCATCTTTTTATGTGTTTCGTATGATTACCAGTACCTTGGACACTATCATATATCATGATATGATGGCATTTCTTGCACTCGATTGGAGTCCTTTTTCCTATTTTTTGCTTAGTGTGTTTAATGAAGTAACGCCACACAGGAGATCTCTCTTTTTCTTTCCTTTTGTTTTCTCTTTGATCCTGATTTGCTATCGTTTATATCTTCTTCATCCACAAAGTGAACCTCATCATCCACATCTATATCCATCGAGAAGTCATCTTCTAAATCAATTTGGATAGAATCACTCTCCGTCTAGAATGATTAAAGAAAAAAATACATAAAGTTACACAAAAATAAAAACAAACTTGAACCAAATATAATATAGTTAATCAACAAACATACCATTGTTTTGGCTTTCTTATCCTTCGCCTTTTCCACCTTCTTTTGTGGGTTACTCATAATTACCTAAATAATAAATAAATACTAACAAATGTGAGCAATCAATAGTTCAAAACCAAATAAGTGAAATAATTAAACTAAAACAGCCCTAAAGATGGATTTATAATCAAAAGTTCAAAACCAAATAAGTGAAATAATTAAACTAAAACAGCCCTAAAGATGGATTTTTTAATTTTACCCAATTTGACAAACCCTTTGGTACAAAACAATAATATGAATTAATGACCGACTAAATATGAATTTAACAATAACTTACCAAGAATGAATGATGAACGGAACTGGAGGCGACGGGTCACGGGTGAACGGAACTGAAGTTTGGTGATGGCCGGCGACGGTTATGGCCGGCGTATGAGGGATGGCCGGCGACGGAACTGAAGTTTGGGTCACGGGTGAACGGAACTGGAGTTTGGGTCACAGGTGAACGGAACTGAAGTTTGGGTTACGTGTGAAGGGAACAGAACTGGTTATGGCCGGCGTATGAGGGACGGCCGGCGACGGACCGTCGACTGAGTTTGGTGATGGCCGGCGACTGAGTTTGGTGATGGATGGCTGGCGTGAGAAGTTTTTGATGTTGCGGCTGTAACTTGTAAAAAGATAATTTAGGGTTAGGGATATTTTAATATGAGATATAACTATATATATTTTATATATATTTATTTAATTTTAAAAATAACCAGGAACTAACAGGTATCTAACAGGTAAACAGGTATTATACCTGTTTAGACACGAAAATTAACAGGTAATTTCGTGTCTACCTGGTTGGTACACGAAACCTGTTAAGGTCTTACCCGTTACCTGTTAAAGTCGTGTAGGTATGTGTCGTGTATTCGTGTCTCGTTTATAAATTGCCAGCCCTACGTTTGAGCTACAACCTGAGAACGTAATATAACCTCTTCTAATATTTATATAACGAAATTTAGAAGTTTAAAATTTTCATTTTTACCCGCCAATTAATCGAGTTATCTTCTGTAAGACTCCCAAATCAATTAGTATTGACCAAATAAAATCTCACAATCTCACCAAACCCTAATAAATGATCTGCTAGTGTATTTATTGAACTTTCATCAATCTCAATCCTACCAAACAGCTTCATTAATCTCAGGTGAGTACCAAATATTTTTGCTTTTAGTCAGTTACATTTATTGATATATATATATATATATATATCATTTATGACACATTTAATAAAAAAATTCTTGGAAGATGGATAAGTCTTGGATGTCAGTAGGCGACAGGTGCAGTAAAGCATATATAGATGGTGTTAAGGCATTTCTACATTTTGCAGTTCGTAATTGCAAGGTGACATCACCACCATTTTCTGTTTCATGTCCATGTGTTCGGTGTGTGAACCACGTATCTCTTAGTGTAGACGATGTATAACATCACTTGTACAGGTTTGGAATTGATAAAAATTGTACTACTTGGATAAAACATGAAGAAGCCGACACCAACATTCCAACTAATTATGTTAAAAATACTGGGTTTTCCTTCACCTGCATTCCAACTAATTATGATTATAATACTGGGTTTGTTGACACCAACATTCCAACAGATGCCTGTGAAACTGTATAAATGGTAAATGCTACAAAAGACAATTTCAAAGGCGACAAGAAGTATCAACAGTTTCTACAATTACTTGTTGACGCTGAGAAGCCCCTATATAAAGGATGTCTTGACTTCACCAAGTTGTCTGCATTAGTACAACTACTCAACTTGAAGAGCAAGCACGGGGTATCTCATAAGTTCGATGATGAACTTCTGAAATTGTTGAAAAAGATGCTACCTGCAGATAACGAAATGGTAAATAATATGTATGAGGGCAAAAGGATGATGAAGGCAGTGGGCTCAGGATACGAAAAGATACATGTGTGTATCAATGACTGAATTATTTACTATAAGGATTACAAGGATTTGGAAGTATGTCCAGTTTGTAACAAGTCAAGGTGGAACGTGGATGAGAAGACTAACAAAACTTACATAAACACGCCCGCTAAGGTACTGTGGTACTTTCCCATTATTCCACGATTCAAGCGCCTCTTTCAATCAAAGACCACAGCAGAGAATTTAACATGGCACGCCACGAGTACCAATAAACCAGGTGTTTTACGCCACTCATCAGATTCACCAGCATGGAAAGCCATAGATGACAGGTACTCTGATACCATCGGAAGCGATCCAAGAACTCTTCGTCTAGGGATTTGCACTGATGGGGTCGACGTACATAGAGGCAACAGAAATCTTAGTGTCTGGCCTGTTTTAGCAGTCATTTACAACCTTCCACCTTGGATGTGTATGAAAAGAAAATTCATCATGCTTTCCTTATTAATATCCGGAGTGTCAGGAAACAATATTGATGTGTTTTTACAGCCGTTAATTCATGATCTAGCATCTTTATTTGAGGTCGGGGAGCCAACGTATGATGCATATAAACAAGAAATGTTTACACTACGTGCAGTTGTGTTATGGACGATTAATGATTACCCTGCTCTTGGTACACTATGTGGTTGCCCTTACAGTGTATTCAAAGGTTGTGTGGTGTGTCGGGGCGACACTCAGTGTGTTCGACTTTATCACACAAAGAAGCAGAGTTATGCTGCCCACAGAAGGTATTTATCACATGACCACCCTTTCAGAAAACAAACAAAGACGTTCAACGGAAAAGAGGAGATGAGAACCGCTAAAGAGCCTATGACAGGGGAAGAGATATACGATGAGGTCAAAAACATTAACAATGAATGGGGAAAGGGATCTGAATCCCGAAGTGGGAGTAAGAGGAAAAGTGATAACACAACGCCGCAGCCATATTGGAAGAAGTTCAACATATGGTACCAGCGGCTCAGCTAATGGAAGTATTTACCTGTCCAACATTGTATTGATTTGATGCATGTTGAAAAGAATGTGGCAGAAAGTATTGTCGGGACGTTGCTGAACATTCTCAGTAGGACAAAAGACGGATTGGCAGCTAGAAAGGATTTGGAGTTTTTAGGGATTGAAAAGGAGTTACAACCGAAAGCAAAAGGCAACAATACAGAACTACCTGCAGCATGCTTCACATTATCAGCGCAAGAAAAAGACATGTTTCTTGAAACACTGTATAAACTGGCTCCACTAGGCTATTGTTCTAACTTCTCTAGTTTGGTGAATCTTAAAGAAAGGAAGCTACAAGGCCTTAAATCACATGATTATCACATGCTTATGCAACAGTTTCTTCCCTTTGCAATACGATCCATCATGCCAGAACCAATGAGAAATGCTATAATCAGGCTTTGTTTTTTTTCAAGTAAATTTGTAGCAAAGAAATCATTGTACAAGAGCTTGATAAGATGCAGGAAGAGCAAATAGTTACACTGTGCCTTCTAGAGAAGTACTTTCCGCCATCATTTTTTGATGTCATGGTTCACTTGACTGTGCACCTTGTAAGAGAGATAAAATTATGTGGGCAGATGTGCTAAAAATAGTCAATAAATATTAACAAAATTAAACAAGTAATAAAAACAAGACTTAAGACTTAACTAAACAAAACACCGGCAAGTGAACCGGTCAATTGTACTAAGCTATGTAAGTCCGGAATATCGAACCCACAGGACTCTATAAATTACGTTAATTAACTAATTAGACTCGACTTACGACACGACTATTTATTATTAATGTTTTAAGGGGGATTTTTAAACTAATATTAAACTAAGATTAAACTAAGAAAGTAAATAAACAAGTTAACGAGAAACAAGCAACTAAACACAAGATCGAAACCAATCAAAGAAGGAATCTACCTAGGTAAGAATCCCATGCATCAACAATCATCAAGCAATGGACAAATAACATGATTATGGAAACTGATTTCTAAACGTGTTCATCTAACAAACCCTAAGGACCTTTGACTGAATCAAATTAAATCCCGAAGAACAATTATTAGATTATTAAGCAATCAGTTGAATTGATTTCCGCAAAGTCATCAATTAGGGTTAATTAATAGTATCTAAAGCAAGCAATCTTACGAAACACTAAACCCTAGATAACTTGATAAGCTAACATGACATCATGAACATGGATCAACACAATAAGCAAGAATATTGTCACTAACTATCCTAGCATGCAATTGACCAAGACACATGAACAACTCCACACCTTACAACTATTGGAATTTAGAAAACATTTAAAACCTTAACCAACTATCAACAAGCTTCTATGATCTAATGGGCCCATTTAACCATAATAATCAAAACACCAAGTAATGATTAAACATAAACCCTAAATCTAAAGAACACAATCAAAAGATAAAAGATCTACGTGAAGCAATAGTTAACAATCAATCAAGATAATAAATACTTATACGCATCAAGAAAACAAAATCAAGTCTTTTACTATTAAATCAACGAAACCATAATCAAAGCATAAGTCCAAAACAAGAATCAAGTCTTAAACATGTTCATCAAACCTAGGTAGACATGAAGTCCAGCCTAGCATAATCTTAATCAAAGACAAATAACTAAACCAGAGAACAAAGAGAAACATCATGAAAATTAATGAACAAAAGAAAAGATAAAGAACGAAAGAACCTGTCGGTCCCCTCGATTTCAGCTGGATCTTAATTAATCATGTCATAACTCACACAGATTAACGTGTTGACAAGAGAGTTAATGACGGGTTGCTATATTTAGAAAGATATCCGTTTGTTAAAGGCGGAATCAATAACAAACATACGGTTGCAATGAATAATCAAAGGTAGAAAGCACACTTAAGATTCACTCAAAAGATTTCCATTTATATAATATTAATCATACAAAAGGATAATCGATCTAGGGTTTTCTAGGAATCCTAAGATATCCGTCACACAATATTCTCTCAATTAATGTGTCTGTCTTATCCGTATTGTGCCCCCTTTGGCGGCGTGCCCTAAACATTCTATTTATATGCCTGCCAACCTAGGACAACTGTCATTCCTTCTAGAAACCCTAAATACAGTCATACATATTCAAATTACATATTCAAAATAAACTAAGTGTAAAACAAGTCTTCCGGGTAGGCTTTGCACCAATCTTGTCTTTCCGAGTATGCTCGGCCATCCTTCATTACTTGGTAACATAGAAGTGTGCTCGGGATCAGTTTCCGGGTAGACTTTACTTAAAGAGTATTTCACTAAGTAAAATACTCACCGAGTAGACTTCAGTCTTCTTGAATTTTCCAGACTTTGCCCGACAACTCCTTACGAGCAACCTTGTTCTTCAATGATCCATTTCAGCTCTTTGCTATTAAAATAACTTATTAGAAAAGTGTACTCGGGAGTACTGTTCCTTGCTTGAGCTGAACCTTGCCCGATATAACTTAGAGATATTCCTTTAGATCATCAAGCATACTTGGATCATACTTATTAATGAATACCTTGCCTGGTCTTCCAATCACTTGGCTTCTTGGACTTGGTTAACCAAACCTTACTCAGAAGAGTAATATACTTGGCTCTGAAGAACAGACTTGCTTGATAAAGTGAACCTTGCCCGGATTTACATAAACTAGTGTACTTTACTCGGCAATGCACTAATTTGCAAACCCTGCTCGGATATCCACTTAAGAATACTACTTGACGTAAACCTTGCCCGGTAGGCAAAATATCGTACTCGGCCAAATAAAAGCTTGCTCGGAGGTCTAAGGTGTGCTCGGATCCATTACTTAGCAAATTCAGAGGAGGTTGAGAAGATTCCAATCTTCCATGTACTTCATTTAGGTCAAATCTTTGACTCAACAATCTCCCCTTAGGTCAATTTCTTGACCCAACAATCTTCCCCTAGATTGGAAAACCTCAGCTGACCCAAAACATTTCTATGGTTACTTACACTTAGCAAAAATACACATCAAATTAACAATCAAAATTACATATTCAGAGAGTTGTCCGAAGACATTACAAAACAAAGCCTATTCAAAGATTCTTTAGTTTATCTAGAGATGCTTGTTTAGGTATGAAAAATCCAACTTTTCCTGCTCTCTTAAGAATCTTAACAGTTCTGATTGCTTAGCACCTGTAGGCCTTTGCCTTACATTATAATCTGAGAGATTCAGTGCTGCAATCACAGATAATTGCCATAGATTGAATTTTCTGAAGTCATTCTTAGAGAAGATCTTCACAATCTCTCCATTTTCCATCATAACATTCAGATGTTCAGTCCTGGAGTCATAGAATACTCCACTTGGCATAACATTGTGGTTGACTGAATGGTTTTTGGCTTTTACTGCAACCTCGACAAAGGGTTTATCCATCTTCAAGTGCATCTGCTTTGATTTTTCTTGAGTCGTCATAGACATCTTCCTTTTCTTTGTACTGTTATGTTTTGAGAGCAAGGATGTTGTCTATTTGCAGAATTTCTCTGCTTTGGATTTCCCCTTCATTGTCATCCTTGATAGATCAACCATCATTTTGGATATTCCTTTGTTCTTACCAACTAGAGACTGGGCAGCTCCCTTTTTCATGTTTAACTGCTGTCTTTTCATTTTCTTGAAGTCGCTCAAAATCTCTTTTCTTTTCATGACTTTTACATAATCAAAAGGAATTCCATTTTTAACCAAAAATTTTGGTTTACCACCATATTTTCTCAAGAACTTTTGAATGTTCATATATTCTTCCAATTCATCTTTCATTTTATCTTGAACAGTCTTTTCTTCATTTAAAGCCTTTGAAATCTTGTCAATGACAGTGTCTAGTTTCTCTTTTATCTCTTTCTCTGGTTCTTCTTGCTTAATTAGCTTGAGAAGAGAGACTACCACACCATTTGGAATTTCTTGATCATTCAAGCATTTTTCAATCAGTTCTTGAGGCACATCCTTCTGATTAACATTCTTCACTTCATCTTTTAGCATTTTCTTATCTTCAAACATTTTCAACAGACTCTCTTATTCTTCAAGATATTTGTCAGTTAGCCTTTGAATTAGAAGTTCTCTGTCATAAATTTCTGTCATTCTTTGCATATACACTCTTTCTGCTTCTAATTCATATTCATTCATATTTGAGACCATTCTGTTTTCTTGAAAATTGATAGTCTGAGTTTCATCTTCTTGAGCAATTTCTTTCCTTTTAGTTTCTTCCTTTCCTCTAGTTCTTTCATCTCATATTCTGGAATGTTATCAAGATCATCATCTGAGCTGTTCTTTTCATATACTGAGAGAAGCTTCAGCGAATTCTCCCCCTGATTCAGTGATTTCTCCCCCTGTTTTGGGGCAGCTGAGATCTTCTCAACCTCAGACAGTAGGGTTTGAACTCGTTGCAATGCTTTCTTCAGTTCTTCAGAAAGATGATGTTTGTAGGAATTGGAATTACTTGGAGTTGGATCCATTGCTGATTTTCTGTTATATCAATGAACACACAATTATCAGTTAGATCTCAAAGTAAGTATTAAAAAAAAATTAAGGCATAAATAATATTTCAATTCAAACCGTTGTCTTGAATGATATAAAAATCTGCACAAAACACAAATGTAAGTTACTCTTGAAATGTGAGGTTTCAATTTTGAATAGCATATGCAGGTCTTCTTTTAATGAGATTTAAGACAAATGTAAAGTACATATCTGCAATTTTTTCTGCCAAAATTGCAGATAAAGTTCTTTTGTTTCTGCTTTTTTCTTTTACATGCCAGGTAAAGTGAGAAATTTGAAAAGTGTTTTGTCTTTTAGCTTATAAATTCCTTATCTATTTAAGGAATGATTGCTTTGGAATATATATCCAGAAGTGGTAAAGTGTGTAAAGATAAGGTAAAGTGTGTTTCTTTGAGAGTAAGGATTTGCAGTGGAAAGAGAGAGAGGGAAAAGTAATGTTGAAAAATTTGCCTAACTCCCTCTTATATACCTTTTGAAAGTGGGTTTTAAATGTTTTTTGTCATTTTGTGAATTATTAGCTGTCAACCAGTAACATTATCCACTTGATATACTAAACATTTAATTTCATTTAAGTTCATAAGACCTTACTCGAAAGATTAATATATCCAAAGTCTACTCGGTATACTTCCACTTACAAACCTTACCCGGTCAAACTTTGCTTGAAAATTTTCATTTTTGAATATACAAAGTTTGCCCGAATTCGTCTAGTTATAAACCTTGCTCGATCAAGCAAATTAATTTAAAGTTAAGACATAATGAAGAAAGCTTACCCGAAATACTAGATTTCTTGAGAAATTAATCACAAGGCAAATAATCAAGTATAACCATCAAATAAACATCCTTACTAGGAATCAATTAAGACACCCATATAGATTTCTCAATTTCAAATTAAAACTTATCTAGCATAAACCCTAATAAAAATCATAATCAATTTTATCATACTAAATACCATATTCAATCAAGCATACTTGAAAACATAGTGTGCCCGAGCAACCATTCAAGAGAATAGTGTGCCAGAACACCTTTCTAATGCAAAGTATACCCGAATAACCTTCATATAGTACAAAGTGTGCCCGGAAAAGGAATTCTAGCAGACAGTGTACTCGGAAAGTTAAGTTTTGAAATTACCAAGTATATTAAGGGAACAAAAGTGTACCCGGAATATAAAGTGTGCCCGGAAAACAAAGTTTGCCTGAAAACACTTGCAATTTCAAAGAAATCATAAACACACATATCACAGAGCATGCTCGGAATGAAATTAAAACACAAACATTTAAGTGTGCTATAGTCTAAAATTTCATAGAGCTTGCCCGAAAATCCTATGTTAGCACTAATCTTGCTAGGATAAACACATTCAATCATCAGGTATGCCCTTACCCGAGGGATTTCAACATGCCAAACCATACCCGAAAAATGACAAATTTAAATAGTAATATCTAAGCATGCCCGGAAAGATTAACAAACCTTTCCTAACGACATATTCACACAAATCACAAAGCTTACTTGATGTACTTGACTAAGTTCATAAAGTTCGCTTGGAATCACAATCAGCATATAACATGCATAGCTTGCCCGAAACAAGAATTTCTTGTTAAAAGCTAGCTATAACAACACATAATCATCTCAAGACTTCAAGCTTGCTCGGGAAATGAGTACAACAGTGTACTCTACCCGGAAAGTGTAAACACTTCAAAGCATGCCCGAAAATCATAAAGTTTGTCAAAAATGACTAAGCTTACTCGGAAAGGTTGAAAATTATCAAACCTTACCCGAAACAACATATTCACACATAATCAACTGTTTTATACCCGGAAAGGTTGTAAATCATTAAACCTTACCCGAAAATACATACTTAAACAGTTTGTGCCCGGGAAGGTTATAAGGCATCAAACCTTACCCGAACTTACATATTCAACCTATTTTAGGCAAAATGCAACACTTTTTGACTTAAACCACTTTGTCAAAATATATTTTTCTTTTCAGATCATAGTTTAAGAGAAAATGGTGCATTTAGAGATCAAATTTCAGTTATATTTCTCTTCAAAACAGTTTCTTCCATTTACTGAAAAGATCTCAAGAATGGGATCATATTGACTAAGTAGCTATCTCAATACTTCATTCTCAGCATTATTATGACAACATAGATTGATTAACAACAGGTATAAACTTAGCATGAATTTCATCTCTTTGGTGATATGATTTAGGTTCATTTAAAGCTTAATGCATTAATGGTCAACACTGTGCTATGATGCCTCATATCTCTTCTCAAAGCTTATTTGGCTTTCCCCAGATCACCCCAATTTGACTCCAACCTCCTGTATTTGGTCAAAAATAGTTTTTGTATGACAGAACTTATTGTATTTTTGTATTTTTAGATTCAAACATATATAGAGGTTGAACGTTGGACTTACAGTTAGCAACATGCCTTTCATTCAAGATGAGACAGAATTTGCCAACATCTTTGTAGTTCTTGTTGTGACCCTCTAGTTTGATAAAATATTTAAAACACTCATCAACTTTTGGTTGATTTATTCATTCTTCCCCTTGTTTTGATATTTTCTCAAATTTTCTTAAAGCATGTTCTTTGTCATATTTAAAGATGTTTCATTTTTGGTTGACCAAATAACAACAGGCTCGTGTATGACTGGGTAATCACTTTTCTGCCTATCATTCGGAGAGATTTATCTTGAGACATGCAAAGATAACTATGCATCTCCACATAAAGATTAGCATATTCATTATGTTTATATCACCTTAGATTTTACATCATCATAGGAAAGCAACCATACATGTTAATGACTATACTAAGGTCTTTTTAGCCTATTAATTCCATATGATCAGCTAAGTAGTCAATGTACTATCATTTCCCAATAAACACAGTTTAATATTCAATCACCCCAATATCTCATCATTGTCAGGTTAATGGCTATCCTGTTTGACCAAAAGTGGTCAACAGGACCAAACATACATGTGAATATATGTCCTTTCAAAGTCAAGGCTATTGACATAATTTTAAGTGAAGGAATAAGAAACAAGTCATAATTGCCCCAAATGCATTCAGTTTTCAGGTCAATGGCTATCCTTTGAATCTATAGAGATTTAAGGACCAAACATACACAAGTGCATGTCCTTCCAACTGGGCAAATGACATAGTTTTCAGCAAAAACAACTATTTGAAACTTTTCTAAAAAAAAACCTTCTTTTAAGCTTCTTAAAAGCTTGAACTGAATAATCTTATCATATCTCTACACCATTAATCAACTTGCTCATGTTTTGACCAAAATAAAGTATTTATGCAAAATTCATTATAAAATTCATTGAATCACTTAATTTTGACATAAAACACATTTTGACATAAACAGTTGCATCACACAATCAAATCTTAACCATTCTTAACATCATCAAGAAAACAGACTGTAATAACATTCAATGTCTATCCTATCTTAACAACATCAGAAGATCAAATAAAAAACATATTCAAGTAACCATAAATATGTGATTAATCATGACATCAGACAAGCATTCAATTTCACCCAAACAGATCAAACTACTTATCACAACATCATATCAGTTAACTCGATAGTCAATAATTATCATCAATTTTAAACAAATTGCACAGATAGTTACTTAAGCACCTATCAGTTAACTTCAAACCAGTGACATATTCAAAACATATTCAATCATTATTCAGTTGAAACATATTCAAAAACGTATTCAATCAACATTCATTTAAAACATATTCAAAACATATTCAATCAACATTCAGTTGAAACACATTTAAAACATATTCAATCAACATTCAATTGAAACATATTTAAAAAACATTCAATCAACATTTATAAGGTGTAACCTCTGTCAAAATAATCAGTTAACACAGAGAGACACACAACCAGGCACACATCCTTAATCAGATTTCATCAGAGTTGATCATTCCCAGGGCTTTCAGAAGAAAGTTGGTTCTATCAAGTGGTTTGGTGAATAGGTCAGCCAAATTGTCACTTGTATCAACCCTTTGCATTTCAATCAAACCTTTTTCACTGCAGTCTCTGATGAAATGATGTCTGATTTCAATGTGCTTAGTTTTGGAATGTTGAACTGGATTTTTAACAGTAAAATATGCAGCATTATTGTCAATAAGAATAGGGGTGTTCAAGAAATTCAAACCATAGTCCAGCATCTGATTTTGAATCCATAGAACTTGTGCACAGCAGGTAGATGCAGCAACATATTCAGCATCTGCAGTAGAGATTGAAACTGTAGTCTGCTTTTTTACATTGCCATGACACTAGCCTTTCACCCAAAAATTGACATCCTCCTGAGGTTGACTTTCTGCTCATGTTACAGCCATCATAGTCACTGTCTGTATATGCAATCAGATCAAAAGCTTGGTTCTTTGGATACCAAATCCCTAAGTCTGGTCTTCCCTTCAAATATCTGAATATTCTTTTAACAGCATTCATGTGGGAGACTTTTGGACTTGATTGGAATCTTGCACACACACATACAGCAAACATGATATCTGGTCTTGTTGCAGTCAGATACATCAGAGATCCAATTTTGGCTCTATATTCATGTTCATCTATAGGCTCCCCCTTTTCATCTGCAATCATCTTTTCTTTGGTGTCCATTGGAGTTGAAGCAGTCTTGTACTCATGACAGTTGAACTTGTTCAAGATGTCCTGCACATATTTGCTTTGATGAATGAAAATCCCCTCAGCCTTCTGTTGAACTTGCAATCCTAGAAAGAAGTTCATTTCTCCCATAGAACTCATGTTGTATTTGGACTTCATTACCCCTTCAAACTCCATACACATTTGTTCATTTGTAGAACCAAAGATGATGTTATCCACATACACTTGTACAAGAAGCAAGTCTGATCCCTTTCTTTTGTAGAAGAGTGTCTTGTCAATGGCTCCTCTTTTGAAACCATTTTCAAGAAGACGAGTTGACAGCTCATCATACCATGCTCTAGGAGCCTGATGCAATCCATAAAGGGCTTTGTTTAACTTATACACCCTGTTTGGATACATTTGATCCTCAAAACCTGAAGGTTGAGCAACATACACCTCTTCATCAATCTTTCCATTTAGAAATGCAGACTTAACATCAAGCTGGAATACTTTAATGTTCTTTGAGGTAGCATATGCAAGAAAAATCCTGATAGCTTCAAGTCTTGCAACTGGTGCAAAGACTTCCTCAAAGTCTATTCCTTCTTCTTGAAGACATCCCAGTGCTACAAGTCTAGCTTTATTCTTAATCACCAAACCCCTTTCATCCCTTTTGTTTCTAAAAACCCATTCGGTTCCAATTGCATATCTGTCATATGGCTTATCAACAAGATCCCACACATGCAGGTCTCTAAATTGTGCCAATTCCTCTTGCATTGCTTCCACCCAACTATTATCTTTTAATACTTGTGCTATGTTCTTTGGTTCTATTTGGGATAGAAAACAAGAGTAAAGACAAATGTTTGCAATTTCGGAATGACTTCTTGTAACTCTTTCATGCAAATCACCAATGATGTTTTCAGAAGGATGATTCTTTTTCACATAAGGAGTTTGAACAATCATATCTGTAGACATAGTTGTGTCAAGATTTGACTCATTGAGTTCTGGTACTTCAATGATCAAATCAGTCTCTGCATCATGAAATTCTGGTGCTTCATCATTATGTTGTCTTGAAGTAGATTCACCAATGTTTTCTAAGTTCAATCTTTGAAATAGATCTTGAAATCTTGCTGTAGATGCAGCTTCTTCTCCACTTGCTTGGTTGCTTGTGTCACCCTCAGTCTGAACTTGATCATCCTGTACATCATGATTATCTTGATTGTTCTCAGTATGATCATGTTCAACATTGTGATTGTTTTCTTGATTAGGTTCACCAATATCACATGGGGAGTTCTCACAAAAGTATATTCCTTTTCCTTTTCAGCAACCTTCTTCCATAATTCTTCCAAGTCCAATGACTTCTTTTTCTCTTCAATTTCACCGGTCTTGTAGAGAGATTCATCAAAGTCTTCAGGATAAATCTTGAAAGACCTTATTAACTTCTCATGATCAAACAGCCATGCTGCACCATCAACTGTATTGAATTGATTCTCATTAAAAATGATGTCAGAAGATTCTATATACTCAAGTGATCTTTTACATAGACTCTGTAGGCTTTTGAGTGTGTAGAATATCCAACAAAGAAACAATCCAGGGACTTTATTTGAAACTTGTTCAAATAGTCTCTTGTGTTCAGTAGGAAACATTTGCATCCAAAGGGCTTGAAAAACTTAATGTAAGGCTTTCTGTAGTGAAATATTTCATATGGAGTTTTGTTAAGCCTTTTGTTGACAAGTATTCTGCTCTGAACATAGCAGGCTGTATTTATAGCTACAGCCCAAAAAGTGACAGGCAGATTAGCATCTCCTAACATGGTTCTTGCAGCTTCAATAAGTGTTCTGTTTCTTCTTTCTGCTACACCATTTTGTTCATGAGTTCTAGGAGCTGAGAATTGTTGTTGTATTCCTTTTGCTTCACAGAATTCTTGCATAACTCCATTCTTGAACTCAGTGCCATTGTCACTTCTCATCATCTTGACTGTCTTATTTAACTTGTTCTCAATCATTGTTACACAACATTTAATCAACTTTGTGGTCTCATCCTTGGTACTTAGGAAATAAACCCAAGTGTATCTTGAATAGTCATCAATGATCACCAGACAATATCTTTTCTTCCCAATACTTGGTACACTCACAGGACCAAAGAGATCCATGTGAAGTAATTCAAGTACTTGATCAATTGAGTTGATGAGCTTTGGCTTATGAGAAAATTTGTGTTGTTTTCCCTTTTGACATGAATCACAATGATATTCCAACTTGAATTCTCTTGTAGGTAAGCCTATGACATGCTCACCTTTGACAAGTCTATTCATGTTCTTCAAGTTCACATGACACATTTTCCTGTGCCACAATTTTGACTCCTTTTCAGTGACTTTGGAAACAAAACATGCACCTCCTCTTGAAATAGCTTCTTTCATATTCAATTCATACAAGTTACCATATCTCGGTGCCATCATCATAATCATTTCAGGTGGATTTACAAACTCAGGTTTTAAAATGAAACAGTGTGAGTCATCAAAACTGACTTTGTAACCCTTGTCACACATTTGTGATATACTCAGCAGATTGTACTGAAGACCTTTAACATGAAATACATTATCAAATGAGACTTTCCCATTTGTTAAGATTCCTTTTCCAACAATCTTTCCACCATTCTCATCACTCCCAAAAGCTACTGGACCTTCATACTTCTCTTCATAATTGACAAGAGATATCTTGTCACAAGTCATGTGCCTAGAACAACCACTATCCATATACCATATGTCATTTAGAGGAGTGGACTGTTCCTGCACATACAAAGAAAATTTGATTAGATAAGTGATGAAGTGCAAGCCTTATCAACTTGCAGTTCATCAGATTCAGTTTCAAACACAGCTTGGGAAGTGAGTGTTGTTGGTTTAGGATCTTCATGAGCCAATTCTAAGTTGTCTGAATGATCAGTTTCATAACCACACTCTCTTGGAGTTTTAACAAGTGAGGTTGGGCAGTGGTATTCATCTGAGTCAGTGGCATACTCCTTTATCACATAGTCCTTCTTCTCAGAGTAGTCTCTCACATCAGCAAATTTCTCAACCTTACTCTCAGTCTTAGGTTTCCAAAGGAAACCATGTGGTTCATATCCATGTCTTAGTAGAAACTTCTCATCACCAGTGAGTTCTGTTGGTTTATTTCTAGTATGTGTATCTTTTCTTCTTGTCTTCTCACTGCTTGATGATCCTTGAGAGCTATCAGATTTGACTGATTGAGTATCTTTCTTGATTCTCACAGACTGATAGTTCTTTTTGGTCAATTTCTCATGCTTCTTAGGAGATTTGTCTTTTCTTGCTAGTTCAGCCACTTTCTTCTCAATCCTTGTCTCCTTTTCAGATTTCTTCTCTTCTTTGTTCATGGTTTCATTCCCACACACCTTTCTTTTTCCCAGATATTCATCATACTTCTTTTTGTACAGGACAAAGTCTTGGCCATACTTTGTTCCATCTGGTACATGAAATGGTTTGAATTTGAATATTTTATTACATGAATCTGTATGGTGACCATATTCATCACACCTTTTGCACCAAACCTTGCCTTTGAATATTTCATGTTCTTTTGGTTTCTTGTATCTTTCACTTGGCTTAGGTGTCTTGACTCCTAGAGTCTTCTGATTCTTTAAACCATCAAAATCAATTGAAAAGGGAACAAATTCCTCAATCTTGATGTCTTGTCTTTCAAGTTTGCTTTTGACAAAGACAATTTTCTCCATAATCATAGGTTCTTCATCACTTCTTTCTCTAACCCTTGACTGTCTTTTCTCATATTCTTCCATATTTTCCACTTCTCCAACATCCAACACCTCATGACTAGAAAAGATTGGATAAACTGGGATAAAATTTTCTGTATCAACTTTTACAGTCACCATCTTCTTTTTGTTGTTCTGCTTTATCTTACCCAATACAGCCTTGCTTGGTGGTCTTACTGCATTGTAGTTTATCTTCCTTCTTTCACAAAGATCAAAGGAAACATGTTCTCTTTTCATTTTATCATTTTGTTTCTTCAATCTTGGTGTGACTGGTGGATACTTTGGAAGTTTATCAACAGATTCAGGTTTCTTATATTTTCTTCCTCTTTCAGCAGCTTTGATCTCCTTTTCAGTAATTTGATCACTCAAATCACTCAAATCATCTTGATCCAACTCAACTGAATCAAAGTCCTCCTCAGAGACTTGAACTCCAATTGACTTATCCTCTTTTACTTCATTCTTAATCACAAACTCTCCTTCTTCATTCACTTCTACCTTTTTGTACAAATCAACAAATTCTTCCTTGTCTTGAAAGACATCTCTGAATTGTTGCAAGTATGCATCTCTTTTCTCTTTGTCAACTTTTGGCATGAAGTTGCTGTTGAATGGAGGTGGTACTGTTTTTGTCTGGTCCCAACTTTTGATGGTCGATTCGGCTCGGATCTTAATCAATCATGTCATAACTCACACAAAATTAATCGTGTTGACAAGAGAGTTAATGACGGGTTACTATATTTAGAAAGATGACCGTTTGTTAAAGGCGGAATCAATAACAAACATACGGTTGCAATGAATATTCAAAGATCGAAGACACACACAGGATTCACACAAAAGATTTCCATTTATATAATGTTAGTCATACAAAAGGAGTAATCGATTTAGGGTTTATAAGGAATCCTAGGACAGCCGTCACACACAAAATATTCTCAATTAATGTGTCGTGTCCCGTGTTTTCCGTGTCTCCTCTCTTTTGGCGGCGTGCCCTAAATATTCTATTTATAGGCCTGCCAACCTAAGACAGCTGTCATTCCTTATAGAAACCATATCCGATAATACATATTCAAAAATAAAACTAAGTGTAAAACAAGTCTTCTGGGTAGGCTTTTCATTAATCTTCAGTCTCCGAGTACACAGTGTACTCGGCCTTCCTTCAGACTTGGTAAACATATAAGTGTACTCGGGATCAGTTTCCGGGTAGATTACTTAAAGAATATTTTACCAAGTAAAATATTCACCGAGTAGACTTCAATCTTCTTGGACTTATCAAACTTTGCTCGACAAATCCTTACGAGCAACCTTGTTATTCTATGGTCCTGTTCGGCTCATTGTCAGTTGAACAACTTATTGATAAGGCGTACTCGGGAGTACATGCCTTACTTGAGCAGAACCTTACTCGAAATAACTTAGAGATATTCTATTCACTCATCAAGTATACTCGGACCATAATTATTAAAGAATACCTTGCCCGGTCTTCCAATTACTTGGCTTCTTGGACTTGGTTAACCAAACCTTACTCGGAAGAGTAAAAGACTTAGCTTTGAAGAACAATCCTGCTTGACAAAGTGAACCTTGCTTGGAGATGCCAAATCAGTGGTCCTTACTCGGGAATTCACTAAATAGCATACCTTACTCGGATATCCACTTGAGAAGACTATTTGAAGTAAACCTTGCCCGGGAGGCAAAATCTCGTACTCGGCTAAGTAAAAGCTTACTCGAAGGTCCAAGGTGTGCTCGGATTCAATACTTAGCAGTTTCTGATGAGGTTGAGAAGATTCCAATCTTCCATATTCTTCGTTTTCGGTCAAATCTCCTCATTTGGGTGAAATTCTTGACCCAACAATCTCCCCCTAGATTGGAACACCTCAGCTGACCCAAAACACTCTATGGTCACTTACACTTAGCAAAATACACATCAAATTAAAATAAAATTTCATAATCAAATTACATAAGCAAAAGCTGTCCGAAGATATTACATAGCAAAGCCTATTCTATCTATTTTGTCTTCTTCTTTCGTTGTAGGCTGCTTGTCTTCTCAGCTGGATTACAGATGCAGCTCTTTCTCTGAAGATATTGAGCACTTGGTAGTGAGTGTGTCCTTCTGGTATCACCAAGTCTCTTATATCTGTAAGATCATCATTGTGTAAGCATGTCAGATCTGCATCCTTTTTGATTGTCGCCAAAGCTTTTCCATCAGAGTTTCTTAGCACATAATAACCAGTGTCTTCTTTGTATTCCACTTCAGCAATGACACCATTCTTCTGCATTGTATAGTTTGGCCTTCTCATTCTTCTTCCCAATCTTATACACGTATCCATGTTGGACAGTGGATTCTGATCTCGGACACTTATTTGGTAGTTCAATTCATCCCTGTCCATTTTCTTCAGCTTTTCTGACCTTTTTGATCTGTGAAGTTGAATCATTCTCCAACTTCTTTTTTCTTTTTAAAACTTGAATCCCTTATCAGCTTCTTCATGTAGATACTTTGATAAGTCATTCATCTGTTTTCCTGCTGATCTGTCCCTGTTTCTGTAGTCATACAAGTGAAGTGTGGCCATTCTTCTTAATTGATCTTCATTATACCCACGAAAGTCACTTCTGACCACAATCTCTTTTAATAACCTGCTCTCCATAATCACTTTAAGAGAATCAGTGACTGAATCATAATACAGCTCTCTGGGTAGATCCACATCAGATTGTGGTCTTGTTCTTTGCTGTACTGAGCTGCTTGATTCTCCTCTTCCTCCTTGGCCTCTTCCTCTTGGGAATCTTTGGGAGAATGGAGGTCTGATTGGGATGGATTTCCTTGGCTTTTCAGGACCCAAATTGAATACTTTCTTGTATGCACCTTCTACCATTTCAACTGGCCAATTCTCCATGTCTTTGATATTCTCCCCAGCTTTGTGAAGGTCATTCAGCATTTTGGCCATTTCTACAGTGTTTGCAAACCTAGCTGGCACAAACCTGCCATCTGAAAAATATCTTGGGTTTTCACCCTCCCTTAATACTTTCATCCATTCCTCCTTCTGGTAGTAAAACAGATTTCTGAAGTCAATCTTTTCTAGTGCATTAAAATCAGCCTCAGTCATCCCCATTTCATTTATCATTATGTTCCTCAATATCCCAATCATCTCTTCATTTTCCCATGGCACAATCTCTTCATCATCAGGTTTAACCTCAGGCTGTTCTGGCTGAGGGATTGGAGGTTGATCAGTTGTCTTTTCAAGTTCCATCTTCTTTTCCCTCACAGTCATGAGTCTTCTTGTTCTTTTAGCAAGTGGCTCATCAGATGTTTCTTTTAAGATTGAGCTCTCAGTATAGACCCTTTTTAATTCTTTCTCTTTCTTTTTGGAATACTGGTCAAATACTGCCTCTTTACTCAGATTTCTTACAACCTCAGGCTTCATGCCTTTCTCAAGCAGGTATCCACACATACCATCATATTTCTTCTTTAACTCTTCTAACTCAACCTTATCATCCAATTTTACAAACTTTTCTGAAACTTTCTCTTTCTCACTGTTGTAAAGATCTTGAATTTGGTCAACAGTGTATTTTTCCAAGGAAGCTTCAGGATAGCCTCTAATTTTCAAATAATTTTTATAATGCTCAGCATTTTTCTTTCTCTTCTCAACCTTCTTTAAGACTTCCTCTGCATTGATTTCAATGTTGCCCCTTTGAATATAAGTCTTTTCAGCTTGAGGGGTCTCAGTAGTGGAGCTTGTACCAACTTTCTCTCCTCCTTGATCAGGGTTGTCATCACCCTTTCCATTAGACTCCTCAGAGTCATCCTCCTCATCATCTGATAAATCAATCATGGCATCTATTTTGGGTTCATCAGAGTCAGGATGCTCTGGTTCATCATTATTTTCATTTTCATCTTGATCAGAAACATTAACATCAGGGACCCCTGGTAATTTTTCTCCTGGTTTCAGTGTTTGTAAGGGGATTGCCCTGATTGGTTCATCATCCTCTGGGGTCTCCACATAACATTTATTCTTTTCATCCCATATACCCCTCCTATCATCTCTTTCAGCTTCAGCCTGCTCAGCAGATCTCTTCCTTCTTTGATAATACTGTGCAAATCTTTCTGCTTTTGCAGCAAACTCTCCATGCATCTTGGATAGTCTTTCTTGCTTGTCATGGATAGTTTCTGTTTCTTCAGCTTGAGCAGCTTCTTCTTGTTCTGCAGCCTTTTCTGGTTCTTGTGTTTCAGCAGTTTGAACCTTTTGAGACCAACTTTCTTGTGGGTTTGTTTTCTGATCAACTTTGATTTGCTCATTCCACTTTCTTGCAGCCAGTACATCCATGGCTTCACCAATCTCCTCAGGTATAATCATGTCAGTATTTAGATTGGTTGATGGTTCAGCAGTCTTAGATTGTTGCTCCTGAAACTTGCTGACTACCCTTCCCAAAGAGTCATCAAACTCTTGATTTTTGTTCATATTTACCAAAATTTCAATCACCTCTTGATCTGCCACATCTTGAAATATCTCTTTTGCTACATTGGCTTCTTTGATCAACAGGTCCTGCTGTGCTAACTCTTGTTCTGTCAAGGAATGGGCAATTGCTTCCCTTTCCATTGATTCTTTAATAAGTCTTTCTATCTCAGCAAGAGCAGCAGCAGCAGCAGTATCTACAAAGGATACATTCTTCTCAACATACACAATAGGTTCATCATCAGTTGCTAAACCTTTTCCCTTTTCCTTCCTTTTCAGCACCTCTTCTTCATCTTCTTGCTCATCATTTCCAAACTCATAAATCTCTCTAAATAATTTTTCCAATTCAGAGTCATGCTCTACCCTCTTGGAACTAACTTCTTGATCATCTTCAGGTTCAGTGGTTACCAGTTTCTCAGTAGCAGCATTCACATTTGCATTCTCCACACTCATTTCCTTATCCATAATCTCAGTCAATTCTTCTGTTAACACATTCTCATCATCATTTGACTTTTCATTTTCATTATCATTTGTTTCCTCTCCACTCACTTCTACTTCATTTTCATCACAATCATCATAATCATTCATGATCATTTTCAAACCATCAACATTTTCAACACTTACAGCATTAGTCATAACCACATCATTATCATCTATATTCTCCCCCTGTTTTGAGGAAGCTGAGGTCTTCTCAACCTCCTGCACCAGGGTTCGAATCATCAGTTCAGCATCATCTAACTTTCTCAATAACATTTCATTTTCACTAGTTAGCTCTTCATTCTTTCTTCTCAACTCAACATTCTCATCCCTAACCTCCTCAACTTGTCTTTTCAATTCATCATTTTCCAACATCAACGCAACATTTCTTTGGAACATATCAACATGTGGACTTGTAGGGTTTGATGTAGTAAATGGTTCAAAGTCAGGTTGGTTGGTGGTAGGTGTTTGTGGTGTTGGTGATTGATGTGTGTATTGATGTGTGGATGTTTCTGGTTGGTCTAGGGTAAGGATTTGTGGTGGTGTTTGATGTGGTGAGGTTGGTGGTGGTGAGTGTGGTAGTGTTGGAATTGGTTGTTCAAGTTCTTCTCTTTGCTCCCCCTGTACAGGTGCCATAATCCCCATCTCCTAACCATCTCCACCGTCATTGCCATCAACATCATCATCAGAATCTCCTTCAGCACTATCATCATCACCCTCTTCTTCCTCCTCTGAGCTTAGCTCAGGCACAGGCATTATAGCCAAATCATGGTTTAACAACCAAGGTAAAATTTCAAACGGAACATTTGCATTAAAGTTATTTGAGACACCTGGATTTTTTATTCTCTTGTAAGCATCAGGATCTTGCAGTTTATGTGTGACTCCAATTGTTGGTAAATCTTGTAATGTGCTGTTGAATATGATCTGCAGGAATCTTGGGTACTGTAAAAATCTTTTTCTTTCTGGTTTCTTCAGATTCCCCACTAACCCTTCAAAAATCATCTTGGAAAAATTAAATGGCAGATCAAAAATAATTCCAACTGTGGCATTTGCTAGATCATGACTCATCAGAGTCCATGATCCCTTCCTCGGTGCAAATCCATGAATAATGTGGTGAATTAGAAATCTGTACAGCATCGGAAACAAACCCTTCTGAAACTGTCCTTCATGGACATTTCCTTGATACCCCGTCGTTTCTTTAAAAATCTTCAATAAGTGCTTTGTATTGAAGTTTATGTGATTGTGATCATCGTCATTCAGCCTTAAACACCTCCTGATCATTCTTTCAGTGATCTGAATTTCCTGTTTGGCCACGGTTGCTTCTATTCTTTTTCCATCAACATCTTCAATCAACTCTGCTGATCTCCAGAAATCCAAGGAGTGATTTCTGTAAATAATCGGGCTTTCAGTGAGTGCAAAATTGATGTTCGACCGCGCCATCCACGAAATCATTCGAGCCATAGGTTCATTCTCTGGTGTCACTTGTAGTAACGCGCACATGTTGTGCTTTGGCTCAAAAGCATACGTCGGCTCGTTATCTGCCATATCTGAAATTCACAAACAAACATATTCAAAGTGAAATTAGTCATAAAGTTTAATACTTTAGATAATTTCAAGTTATAAAAATGAAGAAGAAAGAAAGAAATCTTCATGAACCTGTTCTTCGACAAATTAATAACCTAAACACATAAACAGAGTGTCAGTACTCAAATACATAATCAAGTCACATTACAATCTAATCGTTATCGGAAAACATAATATTTAATGCTTACCGAGTCGGAATTAGTGGCTGATAAAAATTAGGGTTTGGATTAATGTTGAAATTCGATAAGTCGGTTATATTTCTTAGTGAGTGAGAGTTTGCAGTGGAAGGAGAGAGAGAGGGAAATAATATTGAAAATTTTCTTAAGTCCCTCTTTTATACCTTTTTGAAAGTGAGTTTTAAATGCTTTTTGTCATTTTGTGAATTATTAGCTGTCACCCAGTAACATTATCCACTTGATATATTAAAAACATTTAATTTCATTTAAGATCATAAGTCTTTAATCGAAGGCTTAATATATCCAAAGTCTACTCGGTCTACTTCCACTAACAAACCTTACTCGGTCAAACCTTACTTGCTCAAATTTTCAATTTGGAATATACAAAGTTTGCCCGAATTCTTTTATTTTTAAACCTTGCTCGATCAAGTATATTAATTTAAAGTTAAGACATAATGAAGAAAGCTTACCCGAAATACTTGATTTCTTGAGAAATAAATCACAAGACTAATAATCAAGCACAGTTATCAAATAAACATTCTTACTAAGAATCAATTAGGATCCTCACACAGATTTATCAAATTCAAATTAAAACTTATCTAGCATGAACCCTAATAAGAATCATAATCAATTTTATCATACTAACTAACATATTCAATCAACGCATTCATTCAAGTATGAATCACTAAACAATTTCATCATACCAACTCACATTTTCAATCAACGCATTCATTCAAGTATGCTTGTAAACATAGTGTGCTCGAGCACTCTTTCAAATGTAAAGTGTGCTCGGACACCAATCTTATGTAAAGTATACCCGAATAACTTTCATATAGTACAAAGTGTGCTCGAAAAGAAATTCTAGCAGACAGTGTACTCGGAAAGTTAAAGTTTGAAATTACCAAGTATATTGAAGGAACACAAGTGTACCTGAAACATAAAGTGTGCTTGGAAAACAAAGTTTGCCCGAAAACACTTGTAATTTCAAAGAAATCATAAACACACATATCACAGAGCATGCTCGGAATGAAATTAAACACATAAACATTTAAGTGTGCTATAGTCTAAAATTTCATAGAGCTTGCTCAAAAATCCTAAGTTAGCACTAAGCTTGCTAGGATAAACACATTCAATCATCAGGTATGCCCTTGCTCGATGGAACTTATCATATCAAACCATACCCGAACAATGACAAACTTAAACAGTAACATCTAAGCGTGCCCGGAAAGATTAACAAGTCTTTCCTAACAACATATTCACACAAAGCTTACTCGGTGTACTCACTTAAGTTCACAAAGTTTGCTTGGAAACACAATCAGCATATAACATGCATAGCTTACTCGAAACTAGCATATAACCTGCATAGCTTGCTCGAAACAAGAATTTCTTGTTAAAAGATAGCTATTTCAACACATAATTATCTCAAGACTTCAAGCTTACTCGGGAAAATGAGTGCAACAGTGTACTCTACCCGAAAAGTGTAAACACTTCAAAGCATGCTCGAAAATCACAAAGTTAGTCAGAAATGACTAAGCTTACTCGGAAAGTTTGAGAATTTTCAAACCTTACCCGAAACAACATATTCACACATAAACAAGTCAAACATGACTAATCTTACTCAGAAAGTTTGAGAATTTTCAAACCTTACCCGAAACAACATATTCACACATAATCAACTGTTTTGAACTCGGAAAGGTTATAATTCATTAACCTTACCCGAAAATGCATATTCAAACAGTTTGTGTTCGAGAAGGTTATAAAACATCAAACCTTACTCGAACTTACATATTCACACATAATCAACTGTTTTGTACTCGGAAAGGTTATAATTCATTAACCTTACCCGAAAATACATATTCAAACAGTTTGTGCTCGAGAAGGTTATAAAGCATCAAACCTTACTCGAACTTACATATTCAACCTATTTTAGGCAAAATGCAACACTTTTTGACTTAAACCCCTTGTCAAAGACATTTATAAGTTATGTATTATTTCAGAACATAGTTTAAGAGCAAATGGTGCATTTAGAGATCAAATTTCAGTTATAATTCATTTCAAAACAATTTCTTTATTAAACTGAAAAGATCTCAGGAATGGGATCATATTGACTAAGTAGCTATCTCATTACTTCACTCTCAGCATTATTATGACAACTTAGATAGGTTAACAGCAGGTATAAACTTAGCATGATTTTCATTTCTTTGGTGATATGATTAAAGTTCAATTTGAGCATAATGCACTAATGGTCAACACTGTGCTATGATGCCTCATATCTTTTCTCAAAGCTTATTTGGCTTTCCCCAGATCACCCCAATTTGACTCCAACCTCCTGTATTTGGTCAAAAATAGTTATTGTATATATATATATATTTTTTTTGTATGACAGAACTTATTGTATTTTTGTATTTTTAGATTCAAACATATATAGAGGTTGAACGTTGGACTTACAGTTAGCAACATGCCTTTCATTCAAGATGAGACAGAATTTGCCAACATCTTTGTAGTTCTTGTTGTGACCCTCTAGTTTGATAAAATATTTAAAACACTCATCAACTTTTGGTTGATTTATTCATTCTTCCCCTTGTTTTTGATATTTTCTCAAATTTTCTTAAAGCATGTTCTTTGTCATATTTAAAGATGTTTCATTTTTGGTTGACCAAATAACAACAGGCTCGTGTATGACTGGGTAATCACTTTTCTGCCTATCATTCGGAGAGATTTATCTTGAGACATGCAAAGACAACTATGCATCTCCACATAAAGATTAGCATATTCATTATGTTTATATCACCTTAGATTTTACATCATCATGGGAAAGCAACCATACATGTTAATGACTATACTAAGATCTTTTTAGCCTATTAATTCCATATGATCAGCTAAGTAGTCAATGTACTATCATTTCCCAATAAATACAGTTTAATATTCAATCACCCCAATATCTCTTTCTTATCAGGTTAATGGCTATCCTGTTTTGACCAAAAGTGGTCAACAGGACCAAACATACATGTGAGTATATGTCCTATCAAAGTCAGAGTTATTGACATAGTTTTAAGTGAAGAAATAAGAAACAAGTCATAATTGCCCCAAATGCATTCAGTTTTCAGGTAAATGGCTATCCTTTGAATCTATAGAGATTTAAGGACCAAACATACACAAGTGCATGTCCTTCCAACTGGGCAAATGACATAATTTTCAGCAAAAATAACAACTTGAGACTTTTCCTTTTAAAAATCCTTCTTTTAAGCTTCTTAAAAGCTTGAACTGAATAATCTTATCATATCTCTACACCATTAATCAACTTGCTTATGTTTTGACCAAAATATAGTATTTATGCAAAATTCATTATAAATTTCATTGAATCACTTAATTTTGACATAAAACACATTTTGACACAAACAATTGCATCACACACTCAAATCTTAATCATTTTTAACATCATCAAGAAAAACAGACTGTACTCACATTCAATGTCTATCCTATCTTAACAACTTCAGAAGATCAGATTAAGAACATATTCAAGTAACCATACACATTGATTACTCATGACATCACATAAGCATTCAATGTCACCTAAACAGATCAAACTGCTTATCATAACATCAGATCAGTTAACATGATAGTCAAGAATTACCATCAATTTCAAGCAAAATTGCACAGATAGTTACTTAAGCACCTATCAGTTAACATCAAAACAGTGACATAATCAAAGCATATTCAATCAACATTTAGTTGAAACATAATCAATATGTGTTATCTCTAATAAGATAATCAGTTATCACAGAGAGACACACATAGAAAACAGTTAGGTCACATAACGTTTAACATACTCAGTAACATATTCAGTAACATACTCAGTAACATATTCAGTAACATACTCAGCAACATATTCAGTAACATACTCAGTAACATATTCAGTAACACACTCAGTAGCATACTCAGCAACATATTCAGTAACATACTCAGTAACATATTCTGTAACATACTCAGTAACATATTCAGTAACATACTCAGTAACATATTCAGCATGTGTGACCTCTTCTAAAATATTCAAGTAGCACATAGAGGTACCTAACTAAGCACACATCCTTAATCAGATTTCATCAGAGTTGATCATTCCCAGGGCTTTCAAAAGAAAGTTGAATCTGGTTCTGTCAAGTGGTTTGGTGAATAGGTCAGCCAAATTATCACTTGTATCAACTCTTTGCATTTCAATCAGACCTTTTTCACTGCAATCCCTGATGAAGTGATGTCTGATCTCAATGTGCTTAGTCTTAGAATGTTGCACAGGATTCTTAACAGTAAAATATGCAGCATTATTATCAATCAGAATAGGGGTGTTTAGAAAGTTCAAACCATAGTCCAGCATCTGATTTTGAATCCAGAGAACTTGTGCACAACAGGCAGATGCAGCAACATATTCAGCTTCTGTAGTGGATATTGATACTGTAGTCTGTTTCTTGCATTGCCATGACACTAGCCTTTCTCCCAAAAACTGGCATCCCCCTGATGTTGACTTTCTACTCATATTGCATCCATCATAATCACTGTCTGTATATGCAATCAGATCAAATGATTGGTTCTTTGGATACCAAATCCCTAAGTCTGGTCTTCCCTTCAAGTATCTGAATATTCTTTTAACAGCATTCATGTGGGAGACTTTTGGATTTGACTGGAACCTAGCACACACACGCACACAGCAAACATGATATCTGGTCTTGTTGCAGTCAGATACATCAGAGATCCAATATTGGCTCTGTATTCATGCTCATCAACTGACTCCCCCTTTTCATCGGCTATCATCTTTTCTTTGGTGTCCATTGGAGTTGAAGCAGTCTTGTAATCATGACAGTTGAACTTATTCAAAATGTCCTGCACATACTTAGTTTGGTGAATGAAGATCCCTTCAGCCTTTTGTTGAACTTGCAGCCCCAAAAAGAAGTTTATTTCACCCATGGAACTCATGCTGTACTTGGACTTCATCACCTCTTGAAACTCCAAACACATATTTTCATTTGTAGATCCAAAGATGATATCATCAACATAGACTTGTAAAAGCAGCAAATCTGACCCTTTCCTTTTGTAGAAGAGTGTTTGTCAATGGCTCCCCTTGTGAAACCATTTTCAAGTAAATGAGTTGACAGCTCATCATACCATGCTCTAGGAGCCTGATGCAATCCATAAAGGGCTTTGTTTAACTTATACACCCTGTTTGGATACATGGGATCCTCAAAACCTGGTGGTTGAGCCATATACACTTCTTCATCAATCATTCCATTTAGGAATGCAGATTTAACATCAAGCTGGAATACTCTTATGTTCTTTGAGGCAGCATATGCAAGGAAAATTCTTATGGCTTCCAGTCTTGCAACTGGTGCAAACACTTCCTCAAAGTCTATCCCTTCTTCTTGAAGACATCCCAGTACTACAAGTCTTGCTTTGTTCTTAATCACCAAACCCCTTTCATCCCTTTTGTTTATGAACACCCATTTGGTTCCAATTGCATATCTGTCATGTGGCTTGTCTACAAGATCCCACACGTGTAGATCTCTAAACTGGGCCAATTCCTCTTGCATAGCCTCTACCCAACTATTGTCTTTTAAGGCTTGAGCAATATTCTTTGGTTCTAATTGGGATAGAAAGCAAGAGTAAAGACAGATGTTTGCTATCTCAGAATGACTCCTTGTTACTCTTTCATGCAAGTCACCAATGATATTTTCAGGTCGATGATTCTTTTCAACAGTAGGAGTTTGTATTATCATATTTGTAGACAAATTTGTGTCAAGATTTGATTCATTAAGTTCAGGTTCTTCAATGATCAAATCAGCTTCTGCGTCATGAAACTCTGGTACTTCATCATTGGTTTGTCCTGAAGTAGATGCACCATTGTTTCCCAGATTCAAGCTTTGAAACAAGTCTTGAAATCTTGCTGTGGAAGCATTTTCATCTTCATTTGATTGGTTGCATGTGTCACTCCCATTCTGAACATGATCATTTTGTACATTTGAAATGTCCTGATTGTTTACTTCCTCATCTTGTTCAATGGCATTGCTTGAGGAGCTTTTCACAAAAGTATATTCCTTTTCTTTTCTTGCAACCTTTTCCCACAATTCTTTCAAGTCCAGTTCTTTCTTCTTAGTCTGTTCAACATGTGTACTGGTCTTGTAGAATGAATCATCAAAGTCTTTAGAATAAATCTTGAATGACTTTATTAACTTTTCATGATCAAACAGCCATGTTGCACCACTGACTGTATTGAATTGATTTTCATTGAAAATGATGTCAGATGACTCTATCACACTCATGTGATCTTTCACATAAACTCTGTATGCCTTTGAGTGAGTAGAATATCCAACAAAGAAACAATCTAGTGACTTAGTTTGAAACTTGTTCAAATAATCTCTAGTGTTCAATAGAAAACATTTGCAACCAAAGGGCTTGAAAAACTTGATGTAAGGCTTTCTGTTATTGAAAATTTCATATGGAGTCTTGTTATGCATTTTGTTTACAAGTACCCTGTTCTGAACATAACATGCTGTATTGATTGCTTCAGCCCAAAAAGTGACAGGCAGCTTCTATCAAAGTTCTGTTTCTTCTTTCTACCACACCATTTTGTTCAGGAGTTCTAGGAGCTGAGAATTGTTGAAATATTCCTTTCTTTGTGCAGAATTCTTCCATAACTCCATTTTTGAACTCTGTACCATTGTCACTTCTCATCATTTTTACTTTCTTATTCAGCTTGTTCTCAATCATTGTAACACAACCCATAATCAACTCAGCAGACTCATCCTTGGTACTTAGGAAATAGACCCAAGTATATCTAGAATAGTCATTGATGATCACCAAACAGTATCTTTTCTTTCCAATACTTGGCACACTCACAGGACCAAAAAGATCCATGTGAAGTAACTCAAGTGGTTGATCAATTGAGTTGATGAGCTTTGTCTTATGAGTAGACTTGTGTTGCTTTCCCTTTTGACATGAATCACAGTGATCATCAAACTTAAAATCTCTTGTCGGTAAACCAATCACATGTTCACCATTGACCAGTCTATTCATGTTCTTTAAGTTTACATGACACAATTTCCTATGCCATAATTTTGATTCATTTTCAGTGGCTTTGGAAACAAAACATGCACCACCTCTTGAAATGGCTTCTTTCATATTTAACTCATATAAGTTGCCATTTCTGGGTGCCATCATCATAATCATCTTAGGTGGAATCACAAATTCAGGTTTTAAGATGAAGCAATGAGAATCATCAAAACTAACTTTGTAACCTTTATCACACATCTGTGATATGCTCAGAAGATTGTATTGAAGTCCCTCAACATGAAACACATTGTCAAATGACACCTTTCCATTTGTCAAGATTCCTTTTCCCACAATCTTTCCACCATTTTCATCACTCCCAAAGGCAACAGGACCTTCATATTTCTTTTCATAGTTCACAAGTGACCTCTTGTCACAAGTCATGTACCTAGAACAACCACTATCCATATACCATATATCATTCAATGGAGTGGCCTGTTCCTGCACAAAGAGAAATTTGATTAGTTAAGTGATGAGGTGCAAGTTTCATCAACTTGCAACTTATCAGTGTCAATTTCAGTGGTAGCTTGGGAAGTGAGTGTTGTAGGTTTAGGATCTGCATGAGTGATCTCCAAATTATCAGAATTGTCAGTTTCATATTCACATTCTCTTGCTGTTTTAACAGGTGAAACTGAACTTTGAGGCTCAACTGAGTTAGTGACATTCTCTTTCAAGACATAGTCCTTTGTTTCTGAGTAGTCTCTTACATCAGCCACAGCTTCAATTTTAGTTTCTGCTTTAGGTTTCCAAGTGAAACCTTGTGGTTCATATCCATGTTTCATCAAGAACTTCTCATCACCAGTAAGTTCAGTTGATTTCATTCTATGATAAGTATCTTTTCTTCTTTTCTTTTCACTGTTTGATGATCCTTGAGAATCATCAGACTTAACTGATTGAATGTCTTGATTAATCTTCAATGACTGATTTTTCTTCTTTGTCATCTTCTTGTGCTTCTGTGGTGACTTACTTCTTCCTACATACTCAGTCACTTGTTTCTTTCCTTTGATTTCAGCATTCTCTTCATTACTTGTCTTCTTTCCACATAGATTCCCTTTTCCCAAATACATTTCATACTTCTCTTTGTACAGAACAAAGTCTTGACCATACATTTTTCCATCTGGTACATGAAATGGTTTGAATTTGAATCTCTCATGGCATGAATCTGTGTGGTGACCATATTCATCACACCTTTTGCACCAAACCTTGCCTTTGAAAACTTCATGTTCTTTTGGTTTCTTGAATATTTCACTTGGCTTAGGTGAATTGACTCCTAAAGTTTCTAGATTTTTCAAACCATCAAAGTCAATTGAAAAAGGAACAAATTCCTCAATCTTGAAGTCTTGTCTTTCAACATTGCTTTTGACAAAGACAATCTTCTTCATAATCATATGTTCTTCATCACTGCTTTCTCTAACCCTTGACTGTCTTTTCTCATATTCTTCCATTGTCTCCACTTCTCCAACATCCAAAACTTCATGACTAGAAAAGATTGGATAAACTGGGATAAAGTTTTCTGTATCAATCTTTTCATTCTCCTTCTTCTTCTTGTTGTTCTGCTTTATCCTATTCAATACAGTCTTGCTTGGTGGTCTAACTGCATTGTAGTTTATCTTCCTCTTTCACAAATGTCAAAAGAGACATGTTCCCTTTTAATGTTGTCCTTTTGCTTCTTTGATTTTGATGGAACTTGTGGATACTTTGGAAGCTTGTCAACATATTCAGGTTTTTTATTCTTTCTCCCTCTTTCAGCAGCTTGAATTTCGTTTTTAGTAATTTGATCACTTAAATCACTAAGATCATCTTGATCCAACTCATCTGAATCAAAGTCATCCTCAGAGACTTGAACTCCAATTGACTTTTCCATTTTCACTTCTTTCTTAATCACAAACTCTCCATCTTCATTCACTTCTACCTTTTTGTATAAATCAACAAATTCTTCCCTGTCTTGAAAGACATCTTTGAATTGTTGTAAGTATGCTCTGATACCACTTGTCTGGTCCCAACTTTTGATGGTCGATTCGGCTCGTATCTTAATCAATCATGTCATAACTCACACAAAATTAATCGTGTTGACAAGAGAGTTAATGATGGGTTACTATATTTAGAAAGATGACCGTTTGTTAAAGGCGGAATCAATAACAAACATACGGTTGCAATGAATATTCAAAGATCGAAGACACACACAGGATTCACTCAAAAGATTTCCATTTATATAATGTTAGTCATACAAAAGGAGTAATCGATTTAGGGTTTATAAGGAATCCTAGGACAGCCGTCACACACAAAATATTCTCAATTAATGTATCGTGTCCCGTGTTTTCTGTGTCTCTTCTCTTTGTCAACTTTTGGCATAAAGTTGTTGTTGAATGGAGGTGGAACTGTTTTATATTTGTCTTGGTCTTTTACTTGATTCAGAATTCCACAGATGTTGCCAGTTGAGACCAAATTCTTAAGAAATTCAGTTTCAACCTTTAGTCTTGTGTTTTGCACCTTTTCTTCAATCAACAATTTTTTCAAACCATCAATCTCAGTGATGTATCATGTTTGAGATCTATAAATGACCATACAATCATCTTCAAGGCTCTTAATCTTTTCATCACTTATCATCTCAGTTGCCTCATACTCATTTATGATACTTTGTTTTCTGAAACACTCACCTTCCAGCTTTCCTACCTTTGTTTTTAGTTCACTAATAAGTTCATTTAAATCAACTGTAGGAGCAGAGTGTACCTGAGAGGAGGTTCCCTTTTCTTTCTCAATTATGGCCATGAATGCCACATTTGCTTTTTGATGTCATCAGCAATATCCTCCTCATGACTGCTCCAATCAAAACTTCCTTCATGTTGTGTAGTCACTGCCACATTTCCTTGATTTCTAATCTGATTATGATTTGCTGGAATAGTGTTGTTTGGAACATTTTGAATTGACTGAAGGTTTTGATTGTGATTCATTTGAGGCTGAAAGCCTTGAGTCTGTTGCATACCCTGTTGTGGATTGTTCATCTGAGGCTGAAAGTTGTTGAAGTTTGGATTGTAAATGTTGTTGTTATTGAAGTTATTCATTTGATTGCTGTTGTGGTTGAATCTTTGCTGATTTTGCTGGTAATGCTGCTGACTTCTTGACTGATTCTGTTGATATTGATGCTGACCTCCTGGTTGTTGGTTCTGGGATTGATTCATTTGAAAATTTCTTGGTTGATTGCATTCTCTTGCAAAATGACCAGGTTGCTGACAATTGTAGCATATTGCTTTTGACTTGTCAAACCCAATCCTGTCATTTGGACCAAAAACCAGAGATCTACCAGTTCTGTTGTACAGCCTTCTACTTCTCAATCCCAACATGGCAGCTTGCCATTTCAAATCCATATCTTCTAAGTCATCTGCATCAATCTGTTCTAAATCATCTTGAACCACACTTGTATGAATCATGTTCTTTGCAACAAATGCATTATATGACTCAATTAACATAGATAACAAAGCTTGTGTCTCATTGCTTTGAACATGTCCTGTTCCAGGATTAGGAACATTTCCACTAGACACAGAGACAGAGTCAGAATCATCAATCAGTTGCACATTGAATCTTTGCTTATTTCCTTGAGTGCTTATGCTACCCCCAATGAAAAATTTTGGAGTCACAACATTATGTTCAGCTGGTTCTTCTATGATGGGAATTTGCTGTTGGTTCTCTGTGGACAGATTTCCCATTGGTGCAATCAAAGCATTTGAAACATTGAAACTTGGTCTATCTTTCTTGATCATCTCATTCTCAATCATTTCAAGTTCAGCAGCTTGAAGAAAACATACCACATCATCCAATTTCAATTCATTGAAATTTTGCTTTTGAAAGATGAATTTGCAGGCAGTATACCATTCTTTTGGCATTGAGTTGAGCAACTTTGTATTCAAATCAAAGTCAGTCATTATATAATCAATTGTTCTCAATTCATTCACAATACTCAGAAAACATTCTAGTATTGACTTCAACCTTTCTCCATCTCTATACTTGAACCTTTCCAACTGTTGCTTCAGTCTTTGCTTTTTAATGTTCTTCAATTCAGTGTTCCCTTCATACATCTCAAGGATGGTATCAAAATTTGTTTAGCAGTTGTGTGATGAGCCACCTTGGTCAGCACCTTTCTCATCTTTTCTCTTATAGCAGCAGTTGCAGTAGCATTTGCACCCTCTTCAACAGTAGTTTGTGGACCATTCTTGATGGAGTTCCACATGTCAATGTCATTGTAGCATACAGCTGCTTCAAAGAGTACCTTCCATTTGATAAAGTTTTCCTGTCCATACAACCTAGGTATCTTGTTAGTAGACACCTCTTGTTCTTCATATTCAGACATTTTGAGAAATCAAAAATTAGTTTCTTTAAAAAGTTTCAAAATAATCAGATCTGAAAACAGAATGCTCAGATCTGAGGTGTCTGATGTGATTAGAACAAGATTTAGATATAAAGATTTAAACTTTAATTGAAATAAGGATGAGAAAACACCAGTAGGTTGTAGATCTGGAAGGAAAATGAAAAACAGGGCTGCTGGTGTCACAAATTAATCGAACAGTGCCTGCTTACGTCATTCTTCTTCAAATCTTAATCAGCAACAATCTTTCTAAAAATAGCAGTAATCAGGCTCTGATACCACTTGTCTGGTCCCAAATTTTGATGGTCGATTCGGCTCGGATCTTAATCAATCATGTCATAACTCACACAAAATTAATCGTGTTGACAAGAGAGTTAATGACGGGTTACTATATTTAGAAAGATGACCGTTTGTTAAAGGTGGAATCAATAACAAACATACGGTTGCAATGAATATTCAAAGATCGAAGACACACACAGGATTCACTCAAAAGATTTCCATTTATATAATGTAAGTCATACAAAAGGAGTAATCGATTTAGGGTTTATAAGGAATCCTAGGACAGCCGTCACACACAAAATATTCTCAATTAATGTGTCTTGTCCTGTGTTTTCCGTGTCTCCTCTCTTTTGGTGGCGTGCCCTAAATATTCTATTTATAGGTCTGCCAACCTAAGACAGCTGTCATTCCTTCTAGAAACCCTATCCGATAATACATATTCAAATTACATATTCAAAAAATAAAACTAAGTGTAAAACAAGTCTTCCGGGTAGGCTTTTCATTAATCTTCAGTCTCCGAGTACGCAGTGTACTCGGGATCAGTTTCCGGGTAGATTACTTAAAGAATATTTTACCAAGTAAAATATTCACCGAGTAGACTTCAATCTTCTTGAACTTATCAAACTTTGCTCGACAAATCCTTACGAGCAACCTTGTTCTTCTATGGTCCTGTTCGGCTCATTGTCAGTTGAACAACTTATTGATAAGGCGTACTCGGGAGTACATGCCTTACTTGAGCAGAACCTTACTCGAAATAACTTAGAGATATTCTATTCACTCATCAAGTATACTCGGACCATAATTATTAAAGAATACCTTGCCCGGTCTTCCAATTACTTGGCTTCTTGGACTTGGTTAACCAAACCTTACTCGGAAGAGTAAAAGACTTAGCTTTGAAGAACAATCCTGGTTGACAAAGTGAACCTTGCTTGGAGATGCCAAATCAGTGGTCCTTACTTGGGAATTCACTAAATAGCATACCTTACTCGGATATCCACTTGAGAAGACTATTTGAAGTAAACCTTGCCCGGGAGGCAAAATCTCGTACTCGGCTAAGTAAAAGCTTACTCGAAGGTCCAAGGTGTGCTCGGATTCAATACTTAGCAGTTTCTGAGGAGGTTGAGAAGATTCCAATCTTCCATATTCTTCGTTTTCGGTCAAATCTCCTCATTTGGGTCAAATTCTTGACCCAACAGTTTTGTACTTGTCTTGTTCCTTCACCTGGTTCAGTATACCACATATGTTGCCTGTTGAGATCAAATTCTTCAGAAATTCAGTTTCAACCTTCAGTCTTGTGTTTTGCACCTTTTCTTCAACCAACATCTTCTTTAATCCATCAATCTCAGTGGTGTATCTAGTTTGAGTTCTGTAAATGATCATGCAATCATCTTCAAGGCTTTTAATCTTTTCATCACTGATCAACTCACTTGCCTCATACTCATTGATGATGCTTTGTTTTCTAAAACACTCACTTTCCAGCTTCCCTACTTTTGCTTTCAATTCAATGATAAGTTCATTTAAATCAACTGTAGGAACAGAGTGTACCTGAGATGATGATCCCTTTTCTTTCTCAATTATGGCCATGAATGCCACATTTGCTTTCCTGATATCATCTGCAATGTCCTCTTCATGATTGCTCCAATCAAAATTTCCTTCATGTTGTGTAGTCACTGCCACATTTCCTTGATTTCTGATCTGATTTTGATTTGCTGGAACAGTGTTGTTTGGAACATTTTGAGCTGCTTGAAGGTTTTGATTGTTGTTCATCTGAAAACCTTGAGTCTGTTGCATACTTTCTTGTTGATTATTCATTTGAAGATGAAAGTTGTTGAAGTTGGGGTTGTAATTGTTGTTGGGATTGAAGTTGTTAAAGTAGTTCATTTGACTGTTGTTGTTGTTGAATCTTGGCTGATTTTGTTGGTAATTCTGCTGACCTCTTGGTTGTTGATATTGATGCTGACCTCCTGGTTGTTGATTCTGGAATTGATTCATTTGAAATTTTCTTGGTTGATTGCATTCTCTTGCAAAATGACCAGGTTGCTGACAATTGTAGCATATTTCTTTTGACTTGTCAAATCCAATCCTGTCATTAGGACCAGAAACCAGAGACCTACCAGTTTTGTTATACAGCCTTTTACTTTTCAAACCCAACATGGCAGCTTGCCACTTCAAATCCATGTCTTCCAAGTCATCTGCATCAATTTGTTCTAAATCATCTTGTACCACACTTGTTTGAATTAGATTCTTTGCAACAAATGCATTATATGACTCAGTAAACATAGACAACAAAGCTTGTGTTTCATTGCTTTGACCATGTCCTGTGCCAGTACTAGGAACATTTCCACTTGGCATAGAGGCATAATCAGTATCATCAATCAGTTGCACATTGAACCTCTGCTGATTTCCTTGATTACTTGTGCTACCTCCAATGAAAGATTTTGGAGTAACAACATTATGTTCAGCTGGTTCTTCAATAATGGGAATTTGCTGTTGGTTCTTGGTAGACAGATTTCCCATGGGTGCAATCAATGCATTTGAAACATTGAAGAAGGGTCTATCTTCCTTAATCATCTCATTCTCTATCATTTCAAGTTCTGCAGCCTGAAGAAAGCATACTACATCATCCAATTTCAATTCATTGAAATTATGCTTCTGAAGGATGAACTTGCAAGCAGTATACCATTCTTTTGGCATTGAGTTGAGTAACTTTGTATTCAAATCAAAGTCAGTCGTTACATAATCAGTTGTCCTCAACTCATTCACAATACTTAGAAAACGTTCTAGTATTGATTTCAACCTCTCTCCATCCTTATACTTGAATCTTTCCAACTGTTGCTTCAATCTTTGCTTATTTATGTTCTTTAGTTCAGTATTCCCTTCATACATCTCAAGGATAGCATCATACATTTGCTTGGCAGTTGTGTGATGTGCCACCTTGGTCAGAATCTCCCAAGACAAACCTAGCTTAATCATAGCTAAGGCTTTGTCATCCACCTTCCTCATTTTTTCTCTTACAGCAGCAGTTGCAGCTGCATTTGCACCTTCTTCAACAGCAGTTTGTGGACCATTCTTGATGGAGTTCCACATATCAATATCATTGTAGCATACGGCTGCTTCAAAGAGTATTTTCCATTTGATAAAGTTTTCCTGTCCATACAACCTTGGTATCTTGTTAGTAGACACCTCTTGTTCCTCATATCCAGACATTTTGAGAAATTAAAAATTAGTTTCTTTAAAAAAGAGTTTCACAATAATCAGATCTGAAAACAGAATGCTCAGATCTGATGTGTCAGATGTTATTAGAAACCAAGGAGCACGCAAATCCCAAAAACGCATAGTTTCTCCTCCAAAAATGACTTCTCCGGTCGGGGAACGCATTAAATATTTACCTAAACCGGTAGGCCCTTGAATCATTGATACAGACAATATCCAAATACCAAATCCGCCTTCTAGATAACCTTCTACACCCTTGATCGTGAAATATCGATTGCTTGTTGAACCCTATGAATTGTGTGAAAGTAGGATTTCCAATTCGGCGGTTCGATATATGATTTATCATTCATGGACGTTGATAAGATCCATCCATTTAGCAGCACCTTAGGATGGCATAGCCTTAAAATGAAGGGCGAGGTTCTATTGGATCAAATGACAAAGGCATTGTTGAGAAAAAGATGGCTTTTCCCGGATGAAATGCAAATTGGATTCATGGAACAGAACAAGATTTAGATATAAAGATTAGAACTTTAATTGAAATAAGGAAGAGAAAACACCGGTAGATTGTAGATCTGGAAGAAAAATGAAAAATAGGGCTGCTGATGTCACAAATCAATGGAACAGTGGTCTGCTTACGTCATTCTTCTTCAAATCTTCAATCAGCAACAATCTTTCCAAAATAGCAGTAACGAGCTCTGTTACCACTTGTCGGTCCCCTTGATTTCAGCTGGATCTTAATTAATCATGTCATAACTCACACAGATTAACGTGTTGACAAGAGAGTTAATGACGGGTTGTTATATTTAGAAAGATATCCGTTTGTTAAAGGGAATCAATAACAAACATACGGTTGCAATGAATAATCAAAGGTAGAAAGCACACTTAAGATTCACTCAAAAGATTTCCATTTATATAATATTAATCATACAAAAGGATAATCGATTTAGGGTTTTCTAGGAATCCTAAGACAGCCGTCACACAATATTCTCTCAATTAATGTGTTTGTCTTATCCGTATTGTGCCCCCTTTGGCGGCGTGCCCTAAACATTCTATTTATATGCCTGCCAACCTAGGACAGCTGTCATTCCTTCTAGAAACCCTAAATAAAGTCATACATATTCAAATTACATATTCAAAATAAACTAAGTGTAAAACAAGTCTTCCAGGTAGGCTTTGCACCAATCTTGTCTTTCCGAGTATGCTCGGCCATCCTTTATAACTTGGTAACATAGAAGTGTGCTCGGGATCAGTTTCCGGGTAGACTTTACTTAAAGAGTATTTCACTAAGTAAAATACTCACCGAGTAGACTTCAGTCTTCTTGAATTTGCCAGACTTTGTTCAACAACTCCTTACGAGCAATCTTGTTCTTCAATGATCCATTTCAGCTCTTTGCTATTAAAATAACTTATTAGCAAAGTGTACTCGGGAGTACTGTTCCTTGTTTGAGCTGAACCTTGCCCGATATAACTTAGAGATATTCCTTTAGATCTTCAAGCATACTTGGATCATACTTATTAATGAATACTTTGCCCGGTCTTCCAATAACTTGGCTTCTTGGACTTGGTTAACCAAACCTTACTCGGAAGAGTAATATACTTGGCTCTGAAGAACAGACTAGCTTAATAAACTGAACCTTGCTCGGATTTACATAAACTAGTGTACCTTACTCGGCAATGCACTAATTTGCAAACCCTGCTCAAATATCCACTTAAGAAGACTACTTGACGTAAACCTTGCCCGGTAGGCAAAATATCGTACTCGGCCAAATAAAAGCTTGCTCGGAGGTCTAAGGTGTGCTCGGATCCATTACTTAGCAAATTCAGAGGAGGTTGAGAAGATTCCAATCTTCCCGGTAGGCAAAATCTTTGACTCAACAATCTCCCCTTAGGTCAATTTCTTGACCCAACAGAACCCGTCTTAATCGATCCTTGAACACCCGTATGAAAGCTTAATGATCTCCCTTGATTCCTAGCTTCAAAACCTTCACAAACCCTTGGAAAACCTCTGAATTTCGACTGCAATATCTCTTCCAATCGGCTAGGTTTGCAATTATACTTATATTAAACGAGCTGGGCCTTAAAACTTGCAAAACGTGCTGACCAGTAGGCCCTAGGCGCCGTGCGAAGGCACTCTAGGCATTTGCCTAGGCGCGGCGCGGCGTGCTCTAGGGAGTGGCTACGAGATTTTCTTCTTATTTCTTGATTATTCGTTGCTTAATCGTCGCTAAATCGTGTGTAATTCTTTCTTGAACTCCAAGCTACGATAAGAACCTTCTAGACCTTCTTTCCCTTGACCACCAAACCACCATCTACATGAAAACAAATCAAAACTCTAAGTGTACTAATCATGTAGCCGGTGACGATTAAAACGAACATAAACTTCTTATGAACTGATAGAAAGAATTAGAACTTAACATGCAAGACATCAAACGATATAAAACAAGACACAAATTAAATACTTGACTCAAAACCTTAAAACATAAAATATTAACAAAACATGAACTAAACCGAACTCAAAATATTAAATAAACATAACTTTACACGGGATTCAAGATGTATAAATAGACATATATCATGGGCCACCATGCTTTCGTTGGATGTATCCCTTTGAAAGGTGTATGAAGGTTATCAAAGCGCATGTGCGAAACAAAACTTATCCAGAAGGGTGCATTGCTGAGGAGAACATTGCGGAAGAAACAATCGAGTTTCTGAGCGAATACCAAAAAAACATCAAGAGTACTGTTGGTATTTCACATGATAAGCATGATGATAATGGGGAGACAATTCCTATCACAGGCGTTAAATCAGTTGAAGTTTCTCCTGATCTTTTTAAGAGAGCACATTTCTATGTGCTGCAGAATACGCCTGAAATAGCGCCGTATATCGAGTAAGTATTACTAACATATATACTCTAAATTATATATATAAATATATATATATATATATATTAATTCACAATATATTATATATACTCCTACTTGCAGACAACACAAGACCTCTTTGAAAAACCAAATGCATGGTAAACGACAAGCATTGCTGGAGAATGAGCATACTTTAAAGTTTGGTGACTGGTTACGCGACAAGGTAGATCAATTTAATAAGTCTTCTATAATTTTTAAAATTCTTTTATAGTTTCTGCAATGTAGGTGAAGAATTTAATCCTTGTAATGAAATTCAGGTTGAAAGAGAGCTAGCGGGCTCCCCATGTTCTGTATCGGAAACCGTAAAGTGGATTGCACATGGAGCACACCGCAACGTTTACAAATAAGACTCATACGATATCAACGGTATTGAAATTCGTACAAAATCTCATGATGGTAGAGTTTACCAGATTAGTGGGGTTGGTGTAGAGGCGGATGACATGCACATCAAAAAGACGTGGTGACCTATGGACAAAACTTTTATTTTGGGGTTTTGCAAGAGATATGGGTCCTAGATTATCATACTAAAAGAATTCCGGTCTTAATGTGCCAATGGGTTGACCGTAAACATGTCAAACATGATATTCTTGGTTACACGTCGGTCGACCTAAACAAATTTGGCCACAAGGATGATCCGTTCATATTGGCCTCGCAAGCACGCCAGGTGTTTTATGTTCAAGATTAGCTGGATAGAAAAAAGCATGTTGTCCTCATGACTCCACCCAAGAATTATAGGCATTCGTATGACGAGGTCAATGAGGAATTTAGTACGGTAGCTGTCCATCATGAGGGTAATACATTGTCACTTGTACAACCAAATCAATTGCTTCGTAATGAGTCCCCGGATGATTACTGAAGGCCCGAGAAAAAGCCAACAACTATTCGTAATGGAGATTGACACCGATGTCGGGGTTGTCGACCAATCAGATGTGTTCGTTCGGCTAATTAGATGTAAATAATGTTTAAATATAGTTGTGATACATGATATCACCATTCTTTACTTTGTACTTATTAATTCAAACTAAACAAATATTGGTTGTTTTTAATACTATTACTACTTATACGTACATGCCGGTTTGTTGAATTCATTTCATCTTCTGGCTATTTTGCTCAATTGGTGTCAAGTTCAATCATACATCATGTTACATCGATAAAAGTCACAATTGACTTGTAGTGTACCATAGTAAGATCAATAAAGTCATTACACTCAAAACTGACTCGTGCTATATCAAAGTTACATTAATACAAAGAAAGCCCAAAAATGCATCATGTTGTCTAGGGTGTTCATGGTTCGGTGACAGTCATCATTTCTCGTGTGATGGTTTTGTTTCTTGCACAACTCTATTTGGTTATGTTTCAACATACTTTTCAACAGCTGGTTTCCCGCAAAACATTATCAACTCATTTTATAAAAAGACCATTATGCCCTTCTTTTCACTAACCTGCATACCAAAATTGTACCCTCCAGACTTTGAAGAAGCCTTTGAACAAATAAAATTCAGTTTTGAAAAACCACTTCCAAACTCAATGCCATCACAGTAACCTAATTTAAGATTTGATGATGGCATTGAGTTTTGGAAAGTATTTTATCAAAATCTAAGATCTTTGGGAAGTTTAAGATCTGTGGAAACCTTAGATTTTTTCTGCTTGGCCAAGTTTGGAATTCACATAACATATATAAAAGTGTAATAAATTTCAGTCACCAGTTTTATTGCAGTCATTAAAGTCTCTGTTGTTATATAGTTGGTTGCTGAGTGTATAACACACTATAACTGCATACTAATTACTACCTGTCAAAATGGTTTCCACACGCTTTGGAAACGCACAGAAGCTAATTAATTTTGGAAATTAATTACATTTATACCAACTACCTGTCAAAAATCTTGGAAATATATTTATGTAATGATATCCTACATTCAAGTTAATTAAAATAAAAAAAAACTAGTATATCACACGCTTTTGTACGCTTTAAATACATGTCAAAAATCTTGAAAATATATTTATGTAATAATAGCCTACATTCAAGTTAATTAAAATAAAAAAAACTGGTATATCTTACTAGATAGGCTACAAATCAACTGAACTACAGTAAATTACTGTCTCAACTACCAAAAATTAAATTTTAGGTCTATTTTATTATTCACTCACACTAACATCTATTTTAAAGTTAATTATAAAAAAACATCAACTACGCTTCAAATACGCAACCAAAATATAATAATAACATTTACAGTTAATACCAAAATATAATAATAACATTACATTAATATAGAAAAACTAATTACAAAAAACTAATTCCTAGCATCCGATTCCATATCTGAATCTACATCCATCGGCTTCTCAGCTTCTGGAGTCCTATGTCGCACCCTGCCATGGGGGCCTGGGAGTTTTATGGACAAATCGGTACCATTTGTAAGTAGCGGAATATTATTGATAAAGATAAGTTACAATATTTGTACTAAGTATTTATGACAAGGTGTAACTACACAACTATCTCTTCTCTGACACTGCTGCAATCTGTGTTGGGTTCTATTAATCTCATTGGCATCTAATCTTCTTTGATCTTGCTCGACTTATGCCTCTATCTTTAGTCATGCTCATTACAATACTAATCCAAATCACTATCCACAAGATACTTGAATACATGCTAAAAAGTGTCAACTAAAAAGTTGGTGAGTTCGTGAGTTTAGTTCATTTATAAAAACGCGCAAGTTTGCGTGTATGTAAGTATAAAGCATGGTGCACATCAATCAAGTCCACAATCAAACCTGCAACTAGCATAAGTATCCCCAACTCATACAAACCATCCCGGACTACCACCCTGCTAAAAGCAATAATCAAACACGTAGGCTATATGCCGCAACGATCTGCAGATCTCAGTGTGGTTTACCCAACTACATAATATAGGTTCACTGTGCGTGGGGGTCTCCCAAATAGTACTATCCATACAAGCCTCCGGCCCATTCCCTCGGGCTAATGATTGTGTAAAATTTGTGACAAAATTTAGCAGTAAAACACTTCTTGATAAATATCACACCATAATTAAAACCAACATGTATCCAGCCCAAAAAGTTTAAGTAAAAAGGGCAGCACGAAACTCACCTCAGCCCATATGCAATATGTGTAAATGAATGATAATCTATGAGCTTGAAACGATGCTAGATACCACCAAGTAAGTCTGGTATGTATATACCAAAAAGTAATTTGACAACAATTTAATATTTGTTATTAGCGTTGTCGTTCGATTGAGCTCTTCTAGTATGTTTAAGTGTTACGACTTATTGTCGCTTAATTGTTATGTTGGGTTTTCCCCATGTTAATTAATAGATAAAAACTTCAATAAATTAATATAGGTTCTAACATCCTCCCCTAGTATTATGTATCAGTCAATGCTAAATGTTGACCAGCACACTATGTTATAAACAAATAAAGTTTCTTTTTTTAGGAAGGTTCGCACACATATATATGATTATAGAATTAATCATATTAGATCACAATATTCACATACTATATAAGTAAAAACCATAATACAACTTTGTCGAGTTAAGGTAAATCAATTGTTTTTATAATAAAACATAGTTCGTTTTATAAAAGGGATGACAATGTCGGCTCCCACCGGTATTGTCGGTTTTAAACGTAACGACCCGTAACTATGCTTACATTGACCAAAATCCTTTGTATTATGACTTCACATTTACAATAAACAAATATATTATGCGAAAATATGTTTGTTTCAATTCTGGAAATTTCAGCTAGTCAAAACATAAATATGTTAAGACTAGTAACTTAACCAATTGTTATCAAAGTAGTTTGTGATTAAAATATAAACTATATAATGAATATCTTAATGAAAAATAATAAAAACTTTCTGTCTTTACATTTTATAAAAACCATTGTTAGCTTCGTGCCAGTTTAACCGTAAACGTCGTTTAATTTTCGTTCTTGCAAAACTAAGGCAACGTAAGTAAATAAAACATTTCATATTGTTAGAATAAAGCATTTCAAATGAAACTCTCTGGAAAAATATGCTTTTGCATTTTTGAAGCATTTTAGTCTTTATAAACAAGTCCGTTCGCCGGCCTTTATGGGCAACACTTTTAAACTTACAAGCGGGTTGTTTTTTCTAAATCCGGTTACCCTTAACATTTTACAACTTATTTATGGCCATCTTACTCAAAAGTTTCTGTTCTAAAAATGTGTTCTTGTATTTTTAGTTTTTAAGAATTAACCGAATTTTCTTTTGTTCCAAAAATGCCCTTAGCCACATTTATTTGATCAAAACTGGGTTTTCACCACAAAATAGTTTTGGGCCTGTTGTAATACATACTAATGACTTATTAAAAGTTTATATTGGTATTAGGGTGCTCGGAACTCAAACAATGGCTTCGGCTCGGTCCGGACCCGTTAGCACCTTTATGCTATATTTATAACAAAACTCATGTTTTGTTATCAAACAAGTTAGGACCAGCTATAATACATAAATATACGTTGTTTAATCATTCTGTGAATTTTAAAAATGCTACTTAGGGATACCGTTACGGGTACGGGCCCGGTTTCAGCACGTTCGTGTTCTAGTTCATTTTTAAAAACGAAGATTCATATAAAATGGTTTTGGGTCTGATTATATGTCATCAAAATATTTTATTTATGGTTGCAAAAATATATCATATTATTACTTGGGGTTACACGGCTTATTTCTTATCAAACGGGCCACCAAAATGTCGGTTTGGATGGTTTTTCATACTTGTTTAAATATACCCTTTTGGGGGCTGGTCTTTACCAGGTTTAAGATCTTAATATGCATGTTTATCTTCTGGAATGAAGTTAGTGAAGTCACCTATCGGATTTGTTTTCAAACAAATTTTTATGTAAACGAGTTACCGAATGACCTTAAATTGACCACGTTTTTGGGGGCTGCATATTATGTGGTATTTGAAGTTTCAACCCAGTAATAATTTCTGTATGTATAGAGCATGATTTTAACATAGACAGGTGGTTTAGTTAAACTACAACTTTCTTTCTTTATTTCTATATGATGGTCGGTTTTTATTACTTTACCGTAATACAGTTTGTGGCCGCGACTGCTTCTGTTTATGCAAACAATCTTCTGTACCAGCGAGCCAGGTGTAATCCTAGCCGTTTGTTGCTACAGGCTAAGCTAATATCACCATGAATCACCTGATAGCACCAGCACCTACGCCGCCAATCTCCTCTCCTGTGGTTTACTGAGGTTTTGCAATGGAGAAGATTGGATGGGAGATAAAGTCTGGCATGTAGAGAGGCCGATAGAATGGAGATGGCTCTATTGTGATTTTCTTATATTAATGAACGTTATTATTGAAGGTTTCTTAATTGAGATATCAGAGCAGGTTTTGTGGATTTCAACATAAAATGGTTGGGGTTAAGATATTGCATTAGATTTGTTAGGCTTTTGAATGGATTGCATGTAATCGGTTTCTCCAACCCCCAATATGTGAATTAGTTTAATTTTTAATGGCTTATAATAAAATTCTAGATTTTATAATTAATAGTTAATTGTTATAACAAAATTGATCTTCTACAAAAATACGTAGCGCATGATACTTCGTTTAATGCTCCGCTCTTGAGTTAGTATTTTATAAATTCTTTCGTTAAGATTATTAACAATATATGCGTGTATGTTCCGAACTAAAATTAAATGTTTGTAAAACATTCTAGTTGTTCTACAAATTATGCCGCGGTGTTAGATCGCGCACGCGAACTGTCGTATCATCTCTAGGTGTCTCGTTTATAACTTTACTATTATGGTTTACTAAAGTAACTTTCTAGTAATAACCATCATTTAATGTCAAGTAAATGCATACTCATATATACTTATTTAGTTGGTGTCAAATTTTGGTAAAGGTGTACCGCGTGTATGAGCTAACTACAACTAGTATACTCCATATAATTATCCAGTAGCATGTATACCACAGTCGTATATGCATATTCACATAACCGATTTTAAGGGATGGCACGACTTGTACCACGTTCTTAATCGGGCAAAATACTGTGTATTATTAATATTCCAACTAACAGAGAATATACGTATTGGACAAAAATCTTAACACTTTATGTAATATTATTTCACATAAGTGGTCATAGCTAGCACTATTATAGGTGTTGGTCACTTATACGAGCTAACTCGTTAACTTTTAATGTTGTACCCAAATAACCACAAACAATATACTTCATAAAATTATTAATGATAACCAAAATCAATCGACTTTAAAAATTTTTTCCATCTTATAGTACCGCCTTATTATGCCACATGGTCAAACTAAAAAATATTATATCGGCGTGGCAAACGTAGTATGCGTTCATTTATAGCTTAATAAGTAATTATTATACTTGCTTTAACTTTTTAAAATAGTCCATGTGATTAAATTATATTAGTGGACTTTGATTACCTTGAATGCTTGTGCAAGTTGATGCAATAAAAAAAATTCACTCCAAAATCTGAGTTGTTACATCCTACCATCAAATTCTGTATCTGAATCTATATCCGAATTCTCTTCTGGAGTATGAGAGGACATGATCCTCTCGTACATGCCATCCGAGGTGTAGGTGGAGTCTTTAAGCCTTTGGAGACGAAGGTTCACCTGAGTATGGAATGCCCCATAAAGGGACACAACCTTGAAGTCATCCACGGAGTTCAACTCAATGTGCGCCACCTCGATTCCCGGGACTACCATATCAATGCTGAAATAGTCAGCAGTGGTGTACCCAAGCCACCTAACCATTCGGTTAAGTTGTTGGTACGTGAAGGTTTGAGGGTGGACATAGTCCACAAACCTCACCCTTTGATTCTTCCGGACGGCGCCTGAAGAAAAGTGGAAAAGAATGGTGAAAAATGAGGGGTCGTAGTAGATGGGGGCATCAGTACCCGGTTTACGTTCGATCCATGTTGAAGCCATTATCGGAAATTAATCGGAAGAAGGTGATTGTGGATTGTTATTGTGGATTGTGATTGTGATTGTGGATTGTGATTGTGATTATAGATTATAGATTGTGACTGGTATTTAATCACCGTCTGACGCCGGCGGTACATCTCCTTGACAATTTGAAATTGGCGGCACAAGAAACTGGAAAGACAATGATGACGTTAGCCACTAATCAAATCAACGTGTGGCCATTAATTACGTTTGGACACACTTAAAAATATTTTATGTGACCATTTATAACTTATAGCCACACATAATAAGTGTATCTGTGACAATAAAAAACTTAGAAAAAATAAAACTAAGATACTCTTTGGTCACACAACCTCTTATAAGTGATCATTAATTACATTTGAACACACTTAAAAATATTTAAGTGTGACCATTAATCACTTATAGCCACACATAATAAGTGTATCTGTGACAATAAAAAACTTAGAAAAAATAAAAGTAAGATACTCTTTGGTCACACAACATCTTATATGTGGCCATTAATTACATTTGGACACACTTAAAAATATTTAAGTGTGACCATTTATCACTTATAGCCACACATAATAAGTGTATCCGTGACAATAAAAAACTTAGGATAAATAAAACTACACTATTATTTGGTCACACAACCTCATATAAGTGGCCATATATTTTAAGCGTTTTAGCCACATTACTAATATAAACAATGGTTGTTCGTCATATTTCACCACATTATTAAAAATGTGGCTAACAAATGTGACATTAGGTCACACAACGTAATATAAGTGGCTATATATTTTACCTTTTAGACACATCTCTTATCAATACAGTAGCTGTTCGTCACATTTGGCCACACTATTAAAACATGTGGCTAGGTAAATGTCACAGTTTGTGGCAAATGCATGTGTTTTTGGTCACATGTATCAAAGATCAAACAAAATATGATTGTAGGTCACATTTCGCCACGTGTTTTTATAATGTGGCTAGATTTTGTCACAGTTTTTTTCAAAGTGTGGCGAAAAGTACCTGAGTAGGTATAGAATGGTCAGATGAAGAATAGCATGTGTGGCCAAAACATTCTGGAAGGTTTTCAAACATGGTCAAAGACCTTTTAACCACACATTTAAGCCAAAATGTGGCAAATCGCCCAGACCACATGTGTGGCTAAAAGTCGATATTCACGTAGTGTAGGACGATTAAGGAATGAATAACATATATTTTGCTTCAATTTCCAAGTGTACGACATGAATTACGGTGCAGGCGGCTCCGAGAAGCCAAAAAAAAAAAATTTTGGGCCGAAGGCGGCTCTTCACGCTCCCATGTAAACTCTGTGAAACACCCCGGCTTTAAGCGGAATACGCCCGGGGTGCAACGTACAGATCACTCATAAGCTCGTAACACTATTAATAGTGATAATATATTTATTTTATTTCATAATTTCGCAAGTACACAAATAGTTTGATAATGAGACAAAAAGAACATCACATCTAAATCTAAATGAAGCAAATATTATTCATTGAAATAATCCTAAGGTATAACTAATTTTCTTGTCCTGTCACTTCATCGTATCAACCTGCAGCACGTTTAAAATAATATATTTTGTCAACAACACATGTTGGTGAGTTTTCATAAGTTTTTGCGTATATAAATATATATAAAATGCGTGATTTAACAATCTTCATGCAATAAACATTCAAACTTCATGTAAATGAAATCAAATAATGTCGTCCTCCTGTTCATTTAGCCGAAGCCGCAGAATTCGGGGAAATAAGAACCACCTTATGTAAACAACCGAAGTCGTAACGTTAGACGGAGCAGGTACATCCCGTCGGACCCTCCCACTATGTGTAGGCGCTTGCGTAACTTCCACCATAAAAACAGTAAACACGTTGCGAGCAAGTTCACGTATAATCATAAACAATATGCAAGAATAATATTAACATGTACGATAAATGTGAATCGTTTTCTAAATAAGTGCATAACTAACGAATTAAAAACTTGTGACATGCTACACCCCAAAAGTATTAAAAGAGTTAAAAAGGGGTTATGAAAAACTCACGTGTTAAGTAAGCGAGTCGAGAGAGAAAAATGTCTTTAAGCAAGTGAACTGACAAAGTTCAGTTCAACGAACGACCCTAGATAAATAAATAGTTGGGCTTAAAAAGAATTTGCGAAAAGAAAATAATTTGGCGAGGACGTTCGATTTATGACAAAGCAATTTATATATTTTGGGTTTATTAAAGAAGGTTTATGGTTATTTGATTTGTTAAGTTAATTTATTTTAGTCTTAGAAAAATAAATGGGTTATAATAAATATTAATTAATTTAGATGAGTTCGGTTTGTTCCAACCGAACAATTAATTAAGGAAACTAGTTTAACGAGTGATTCGTTTTTGGTCGGACACGAACCCGGTTATTAAGTTGGGTTTGTGAGTAACATAATTTGAAAAAGATGAAGTAGTGTGTTAAAAAATGTTTGTTCTTGATTATTAGTTTGTAAAAATAAAAGTTGACTTTTAAACATAAAATTCATAAACCGGACATAAGCGAGCCGATTACGAATGATGATATGTCTCCATGAATGTCGTTTCGGTTGTCATCATGGAAACAATCGTTATGCGTAATGATAAGAAATAAACATTACCCGGGGATTGGATGAAAAAGAAAAATAAAATAATAATTCTTGAGCAATTGTCTTTTGAAAGTCAAATTTGAGACTTGGGAGAAATTGACAAGCTTGAATGATTTTGAGTGTAAATTAGTTGTGCAAGGACTGTAGAGAAATGAGTGAGCTTTATATAGGCTCAAAATCGTTAATAACAATGTCAACATGAGTTAATTTGATGGCTAGTCAAGAGGCTAGTCATAAGGCTTGAAACATAGTTTTGACTAGTTGAATGTCTTTTACGACCAATTAAATTTCTTTGACTCAATTTATAAAATAAAGTTGATATAATACTTATGATTAAATTTGTAACATCATAAATAACAAAACAACATAAAAAAAACATAAGCAACGTCATTAACATAAATAAAAAACACAATTCACCATTTTATTAAGAAATAAAGATCGGAAAGGTGTCGATAATTTTAAAATGGGTCGGGTTTTCGGGGTTTTAAATATGACGAATGCCACACTCTGCGCCTTGTTTAGAATTCAAACAAACTTTAACCAGGGGAATGCGGTTTCGTTTGGTTACTATGTCTTTATGATCCATGATTTCAACGGGTTGCTCAACAAAATGCATAGTCTCGTTAATACGAACTTCATCGAGGGGGATATGGAGATTACCCTCGGCAAGACACTTCTTGAGATTAGAAACATGAAAAACCGGGTGAACATTAGAGAGTTCAACAGTTGCTTGAGTCGATAAGCAACATGATCAACTCTATCGAGGATTTCTAAAGGACCAACGAAATGAGGAGCAACTTTTCCTTTCTTTCCAAAACGGACGACTCCCTTCCAAGGAGATGCTTTGAGTAAAATAAGATAACCAACACTGAACTCAAGGGGTTTCCGTCTCTTATCAGCATAACTCTTTTGAAGGCTACGAGCAACAAGAAGGTTTTGACGAATTTGAGAAATACGATCAGTTGTTTCTTGAACTAATTCCGGACCGGTGATTTGAGATTCCCCAACTTCATTCCAACAGCTCGGGGAACGACATTTACAACCATATAGGGCTTGAAAAGTAGCCATACCAATACTAGAGTGAAAGCTATTATTATACGATAACTCGATGAGCGGTATATGGATATCCTAATTGCCCCCAAAATCAATGACTCAAGAGCGGAGCATATCTTCTAGAGTTTTAATCGTACGCTCAGACTAACCATCGAATTGTGGATGATAGGCAGTACTAAGATCCAAACGAGTTCCCAAGGCAGATTGGAGAGACTTCCAAAAACGAGAAGTAAACCGACCATCACGATCAGAAATAATAGTTAACGGGGTTCCATGATGACAAACAATCTTCTCTACATAAATACGCACCAACTGATCAACAGAATACATTTCTTTGATGGGTATAAAGTGAGCAGATTTGGTCAAACGATCGACTATTAGCCAAATACTATCATGTTGCTTACGAGTGGGAGGAAGCTTAGTAATGAAATCCATGGCAATACCTTCCCATTTGCACTCGGGGAAGGGAGGTTTCTCGAGTAAGCCAAAGGGTCGATGGTGTTCAGCTTTCACTTTAGAGCACGTGAGACATTTAGAAACATAGAGTGCAATGTCCTTCTTCATTCCGGGCCACCAATAGATGAGCCGAAGATCAGCGTACATCTTATCCGCACCAGATGTATGGAATATCGTGACTTATGAGCTTTGTCCATAATAAATGTGTGAAGGTCATCACGATCGGGAATCCATAGGCGGTTATGAAAGTAAAGTAGACCATTTGGTTTGGTTTCAAGTTGGGTTTTAGCACTACACGACATCTCGTCATACATATTGCCTTCGGTGGCGGATTCTTGTTGGGCATCAAGAACATGCTTTTCGAGGTCATTTTCGACTAGAACACAAGAAAGAAGTATGGATTTGACTTGCTTCTTACAACTAAGAGCGTCGGCCACGACATTCGCTTTTCCAGGATGATAACGAATCCTGCATTCATAGTCGCTAAGCGACTCAGTCCATCGACGTTGTCTCATATTGAGTTCTTTTTTGATCGAAGATGTGTTGAAGACTCTTATGATCGGTAAACACCACACACTTCGTACCATAGAGGTAATGTCTCCAAATTTTCAAGGCAAATACAACAACACCAAGCTCAAGATCATGCTTCGTATAGTTTTTCTCGTGAACCTTGAGTTTTCTCAAAGCGTAAGCGATAACCTTTCCTCGTTGCATGAGAGCACAACCGAGACCTTGATTATAAGCGTTGCAGAAAATGATAAAATCTTCATTACCTTCGGGAAGAGCAAGTATGGGAGCATTGCAAAGCGTGTCCTTAAGAGTTTGAAATGTTTGTTCTTGCTTTGACCCCCCACACATAAGGTTTACCCTTGTGTGTTAAAGCGTTGAGGGGAAACGCGATCTTAGAAAAGTTTTGGATTAAACGACGGTAATATCCCGCCAAACCAAGAAATGATCGAACTTGGTGGGAGAAGTCGGTGGCTTCCAACTTTTAACGACTTCAAGCTTCACAGGATCAACATGAATACCCTTATCGTTTATAATGTGGCCCAAAAACTGAACTTTTTTAAGCTGAAACTCGCACTTAGAAAATTTGGCGTACAGTTGTTCCTTTCGAAGAAGATCAAGAATGGCATGAAGGTGCTCTTTGTGGTCGTTCTCGGATTTCGAATAGATCAAGATATCATCGATGAAAACAATAACGAAGTTATCCAAGTAGGGTTCAAACACACGGTTCATAAGATCCATGTAAACCGCGGGTGCATTGGTTATCCCAAAAGGCATGACACGAAACTCGTAATGCCCATAACGAGTACGGAAAGCAGACTAGCGGATGTCATCTTCATTAATGCGAAGTTGATGATAACCCGAACGGAGATCGATCTTTGAGAAGCATGCGGCTCCTTGAAGTTGATCGAAAACGTTAAGAGCGTGACCATTCTTGAGAGGTATATGGAGGAATTTCTCGAAGCAAACAACTTCAGCATGATTAAGAGTTAACCAATCCATCCCAACAATAACGTCGAAACTACCCATTTCAATAGGAATAAGGTCAATAAAGAACTTGACTTTATTAAGAGTTATGACGAAATCTCGAATTACCGAATCAATAATAATAGAATTCCTTTAACTACTTCTACAATAAAAGGCTTAGATAACTTATCCCGAGACTTATCAATAATATACGCAAAATCCAAAGAAATAAAACTCTTATCGGCACCCGTATCAAATAACACCGAAGCATAATGATTATCATTGAGAAATGTAGCATTCACCACGTCGTTAGAGCTTTGAGTTTGATTCACATTCATCATAAAAGCATGACCATTAGACCCTTGAGGGGTTTGAACACTTGGTTCAATAAGGGAGCTTGAATAGCAGGGGTTTGAGTTGATGCAGATGGATGATCCATAAGCTGAGGCACTGGAGGAGCATAGGTTTTCAATGCATAAGCGGGAGGGACTTGGGGTTGGTAGGTTTGCACTTGGTAGGCTTGAGAAGTATAGTGACGTGCGGGGTACACTTGTGCTTGTGGTGCATGGGTAACATCATGGGGTGCAGGCATGCCATGGGCTTGATGAGTATGGGTAAGCAATGGGAAGGGAGGTGGTTAGGGTCTCCATAATGGTAGAAATCATGGGTATTAGGAACACCGGTCTGAGCAGGGTTAGTAGAAGGTCTAGCAGTAGGTGCAAACCGTTTTTGAACGGCTTCGAACCAGACGGTGCACGGAAAACTTTAGCAAGATGACCGTAACGGTTGCATTGAGTGCACAGTCGGCAAAGGGATTGAGCAGGGTGATGACGGTTACACTTGGCACAGAGGGGATAAGGACTAGTGTAGGATCTTTTGTTTGGGGCATTAGGGTTAGGTGGAGGTTGGTTATTGGGTTGGTTGATAGATTCGTTTTGGTGGTTGGCCTTACACTTGTTGTTGTTGTTGTTGTTGTTGTTGTTGTTGTGATTCTTGTTGAAGCGGTTATTGTTGATGTTGTTGTAAGCAGGTTTGGGTTCAACGTTAGCATCGGTGTATGAGTCAGTTTTGGTCTTATCAGGAGTAGGCTTGGAATCCTTGCGAGACACGGTTCCATCCCTAACATAACTATCAGTGAGTGAAGAAGCTAGGTCGATGGCCTCACCGATGGATAAGGGGTCACGACTCACCACGACATCACAGAAAATGGTTGGCCGCAAATGTATTTCTGAATGTCGCGGTTCTCAAGGGTTACAAGGTAGGTATGATACGGCTAAGTTCACGTTAACGGTTAGAGTAGGTGGAGTTATCCCCACCAATTTGCTTGAGCACCCAAAACTCAGCCTCAAGCCTTTGCAGTTCATGATCAGGGAAAATTCCTTCTTCATTGCCTCTTTGAGGTCCTCCCAAGGCATAGCTACACCCAAATCAGCACCTTGGTCGGCCTTCAAGGCATTCCACCATGTGATAGCTCGGTCCTCTAAAACGATCGAGGCGAACTTATTCCATTTGGTATCCGAACATTCATAGTGGATGAACACATTCTCCATATTCTCGAACCATTGCAGCAACTTGGTGGCATTTTCCTCACCACGAAATGAAGTAGGTTTGGTACTCAAAAAGTTACGGAAGTCATCATTGTTCGGTGCAGCAGAAGTAGCATATCCATTAGATTTGAGGCTCTGGATTTGGGTTATGACTGTGGGCATAGCAGCCACAAACTCTTTGGTGATTCTAGCAGCCAAGCGGCGATCGTGAGAACCAGATGAACGTTGGTGGCTGATGTGCTAAAAGTAGTTATATATTTATTAACTAAAAATAAGCTAATCTAGACACTAAGTATTAATTCTAGACTCTTAACTTAACTAAAACTACTAACCGGCAAGTGAACCGGTCAACTCTAGTACAACTAAGTAAGTCCGGATATCGAACCCACGAGACTCATTTAATTACGTAAACTAGCTAACTTAGACTTTACCATTGACACGACTATTAATTTATTATTATTGGGGGAATTTACTAAAAAGTAATATTAAAACTAATTAATAAAACTTATAACGACTTAAATTTAGACTTAATTCAGATGATGACGAACAACCACCTAGGCTAGAATTCCTAATGTATCAATTATCAAATGGTTGGAAAATGCTAAGTTATGGAACGGGGATCTTAAACCATTCACTTAATGGGAAACCGAACAGGACCCTTGACCCTTCTCAAGAAGACACCTATGGAATCCTAATAAGCTATTAAAATTACCGGTTTTAATTAGACTCCCTTACAGTCGCTAATTTATTTTATGACAAGTGCCTCTATAAGAAATCCTACCTTACAGCGCGGAAATCAAAGGTAGTTTAATGAACTCACTCGGCTAGATAGACAAAGCTGATAAATCAAACCTAGACGGACTCCTTACAGAGAACTAAATCTAGCAACTTAACCAACCAAGACCTATCACATAATCTATCACCTTACGGTTATTTAGATTAGCAGCACACTTAGGTCTACTTGATTTATTAATATTGTTCCTATGGTATTATTGCAAATCAACCATAAACTAGTAAAAAACACACAGTAGATGACCTAACATAATCCTATTATATGACAGACAATCACCAAGGAAACTGTGAAACAATAAAATTCGTCAAACAATCCTAAGCACACATATGCATCGAATGAAAATCAATAAATCTTTTACTTAATCATAAATCCATTCACGAAAACAAAATCCAAACTAGAATCCAAAATCAACAAAAGTTCATCATAAGCCTAGGCAGTCTAAGGGTTTAGCCAACAACCATACTCAAGAACAAAAGAAAATAAATTGGTTCAAATAATGAATTCATAAAGATAATAATAAATTCAAACCAATAGTAATGATGTTTGATGGAGTAGGTGTTAAACCCGGATGCTATCCACTCGAACCAAGGTGCTTCTCTCCAAGTCAATAGGGGATGGCTCTCAGTCCTTGTTCGTCTCCTTCTCTGTTTACGGATGACCAGGGGTATCCTCCTAATAATAATGGTAGCTGCCCCTTTTAAATTAATAATAATCTTGTCGTCCAAGTCTCTCAATTTGCCGACTTTATAAATATTGTTCATAAAACATTAAAACCCTCGTGACCCAAACACAAGCCCACCAATTGTCAGCCCACTAATTTGCATCAAACCTTCTCTCAATTTGCCGACTTTATAAATATTGTTCATAAAACATTAAAACCCTCGTGACCCAAACACAAGCCCACCAATTGTCAGCCCACTAATTTGCATCAAACCTTCCACGTGATATATACTGACTACAATATCTAATTTTGACAAAGTCCATTCTTGTACTTCTTTCTTTTCCTTGTCAACAACAAACAAACATGTGAATTATTTTTGAGTCTCAATAATGAGTAAAGTAATTAAAGAAGAGTAAAGAGCAATAATACCAATCTTTACATTATATGATGAGCCTTTTAAGTAAAGAAAAATGATTTTCAATATAATCTCAGTTCAATGATTCACATATTGATCTAGTTTGTTAAAAATATTTTGTAATAGCTCGTTGATTCTTGAAATCTTTAAAATCATTATATGAACCAACTAGGAGTAATATTAACTAAAAACTAATTCAAAGTGTAGGAAATATTTATATAATAAAATGTATATTTTAGACCACATCAGTGGCGACAGTGATTTCGGAGCGAAGACATTCTACGAGAAATGAAACTAAATAATTATAAGATGAGGGGTCATATGTGTAAATACTTTTGAGTTGACGCAACTAATGAGGGTAACGTGAGGTAACTAGATAAGGAGATGAGGTTAGTTTAAAAGTTAAAATTTTGTTGATTAAGTTAACTTTACAATAAACTAACATAATTTATTTGTGGGTGTTGGCCTCCCATGAGCTTTCCATGACAATTTGAATGGCCCAACAAAACTAACAAACAAAAGTAATGAAGTTGGACGGCCCATGAGCGTTACAAGGCATTTTAACTGTACCAATTAATTAACAATTTAAAATAAGTGAGTTGGACGGCCCATGAGCGTTCCATGGCATTTTAACTTTACCAACTTAAATAAATAACTAACGAAATAAAATGGGGGTAGTTGGAGCATCCCGTGAACCACCGCATATGATGAACTCCAACAAAAAATACAAAAACAAGTTGAGAAATGGATAGTTGGGGTATCCAATTAACCATGTAAAAAAAATATAACACAATAATCAGAAAAGTTACCGAATATAGCCATGAAATCGTGAATTCGGTTTAAAAACGATTGCAACCGCTAATGCGGTCACATTTGACAGCGTAGAGTGTCGGTCATGTGACATTGGTGTCCCGTTCTGGCCTATAAGCTCGAGTACTGTGGTCAGGTTATTCTCTAGGTAATGAATAGTGTCTTACCTTGGGTTCTCGGAACCAGTTTTCCAAGGCCCGACTCACAGTTCTCTCCCCATTCCAGTTACTACCGGACTTTGTCACACAACCTAGCCCTAAGGTGAGAAAGTGAAAACAACACTAGGGAATTCTTAAGGAATTTCCAAAAATAAAGGCAATCTAATTAATTTTTAAAATTATATAAAAATTTATTTTTGAGGTTGAGGCATAGCCTCGGAGTTATATGTGTGTGGATGATAATTATATAATAATCAGAAATAATTATTAATTAAGAAAGCAGTAAAAAATTAAATTCAACACATAAGACTAACAAGTAAATAAGTATGGGGCTCCTAAGCATGTTACTAAGGCACCTCTAATGACCTATCTTAAATCTTTGGCTCTGGTACCAATCTGTCACACCTCGACCAAGGGCGGAATGCATGGGCATGAGCTGATTGCTCACAACTCTCAAGGTACTATCATGCATTAATTGAAATGACAATATCTATTTATTTAATTATAATATTCAACTAAATCCAAGTAAAACAAGTACATAATTCAGAAAATAAAGCAAACAAGGAAATAAATAGTCCAAAATAAATTTAAGTCTTGATAATCCTTCTCTAGCATAGCAATCCCTAAATTCTTCAATAAATCCTGATAAATTAGTTTACACGATGACCTGCATATGCGCATAAAATACAAATAATTTTGTCAACATGAGGTTAAGTAAGTAAAACATTAGTTATGGGAGATATAGCGTCACCTCTTCTACACGTCATATGAGATAAGCAATTTAACCAATGAGCAAATAATAAACTGTCAGTAAAACCGTTGACGTGCGAAGTGGGCATTGGTTACTACGACGATCGTATGATCTTACTATTATTGAGATAATGATTTACCTCTCCGAATGCGAGCAAATAGAGCAAGCACTACAAAAAAATGTCATATAGTTACATACAAAAAGTGATACTAAAAGTTAAAAAAGTGTCACTAAAAGCACCTTAAAGAATGTGCGGCACACAAAAAAAGTGTCACTAGAAGAGGTGACGCTAAATCCTTTTGGTGTCACTTTTTTGATATGCTGCACAAAGTTTTTGGACATTTAGTGGCACTATTTTTTTGTCACAATATAGAAAAAAAACTTTTGTGGCATAACTTTTGTGACATTAAAAAAGTAATCCTAGTTACATATCCATACTAGTTTTAGTGGCATTTAATTTTTGCCAATATCTAAAAACAACTTTTGTAGCACAAGTTTTGTGTTAGTAAAACCATTTTTATTTAAATATGTTCACCTTTTTAGTGACACATAATGTTGCTACACAAATCACAACATTTATAATATAAAATAAATATTCACTAATGTATAAATCATAATATTAGTATTTCAATAATAAGTTAAAAAAAACATGTTTCAAATGTTAAAGAAAAATTGTAGAAGATGTAACATATTCCAATTTCAATTGTTTACACAATGAATCTTAATCTAAGCGTTCTTTTGGTTGACAATTTCCCTTTGATTGAATATTTCCAAATGTTTTATCAGTTGTCCAAAGCTGATCATGATTTGCGCCTTACCATCATCAAAGTATAAACATTTGTAAGAAAATGGCCGGAACAAGACAAAAACAACATATAATATGCGGCTATTTATAATTGGCCCGAACACCTATACATAGATAAATAACCAACATATTACCTTAACTGCGATGTCAACAAAAATATAAAGATCAATTGTCCAAACCACTTTCCTGCCCTGTAAATGAAAAGTTTTGGATGATAATATTCATATGATGATTACAACAACATAATCATATCCATTTAATATCGCAAAATAGTTAAAAAAAAGTTACAAGTTAAGAGTAATTACCGTTAACATTATGAATTCTTGAAGATATTTCTTCAACTGATAAAGAGTTGTTATGGGCCACTGAACCAAAAGCAAGGACCTAAAAGGTATAAATGAAACAAATGCTAGTATATAAACACGTAATATTATATAAAAGAACAAATAATGGTTGATGAATGTAATTACCTGTATGTTCATATTGCTTAGAACCGAAGACAAGTTTGCATTGGGAATATGTTCTTGGATGATGACAGCCATAACACTGGCCACACTCTTTAGTTGATCTATAGTTTGTGAGTCTGTCGAAGAAGCATCATTACTTGTTGTGGTCGGCACCCTTCCAATTAATCGAACGTATCCTCTTTTCTTCGGGCCTTTAACTCTTGAGTAGTCATCCTTTGTAAAATCATCAGGATTACCGAGATTGATTCTAGAATCATTTGAAATATCTTTTAATGAAGCCTAAACACAACAAAATAGGTAATCATGAATTAAATAAAACACACCATGATATATATGAACATTTAATTCTACATTACCACAGCGTGTGCAGCTTTATCATCAACAATAGTTCCATCTTTACGAATTTGAGTTTGTATATATAATTCTCCTCTTGTTGGATATACACCATTATTCTTTGTTGCCTATAATTTGTGTATGATGGTTAGTAGGCATAATAAAAACCCAAAATACAATAATAAATATCAAAAATATTAAGAATAATACCATTTCATGACCAAGTCTAGCAAATGACTTTGTCTCACTAACATGAGCCTCCTTCATCTTTGAGCGGCTCTATCTTTTAGCATCACATGTTTTCTATGGTAAACGGTATATAAAAACACAATAAGGTTGTTGGTTTTAGCTAATACATGACCAGAAGCAACCCAACCCGTTTAAAGATAACCGATTTACTAAAACCTTATTACCGAATACCAAAATACACACACCTTATTTGAGATGGTTATCAGATAGTTTTTAACACCCAATACCTAAATAACCCAACTCGATTAACCCAAAACCCAGAATAATTTAACGAAATAGTAAATATTATTTACGAAATCAAAGTTACACATTGTTACCTAAAATTCCAGAGTGAACTAACTAGTAACAAGCTTTTTAAACTGAGTAGGATTCAATCTTTTGTCATTTTTAACTTCTTGTGACACAATTTTATCAACAGTAAGACTTGGACCATATGCACGTGCCTTTAACAAACATTTCCACCCTTTCCATTTTCTTCCCATGCGATATAAAATCCACTTTTTAATCTGGTCGGTTTCATTAAGATGAATTGCAAATTTAGGCTGCAAAAAAAATCCCATTAAGTAACCTTCACAAAAAGTTATCAATCTTAGTAATTTGTTAGTGCACTTGAGGAGTTGTATGATTTATTAGCCTACCACATTAAAGGCTACATACAAGATGCAAACAATAGGTAAACATAAATTACTAGTTCGGAAAATTTTATAATTTATCACATACCTTAACGATGAATACATGTCTTCTTTGTTTTTGATGGGAACTTTTCTCCGGTCAGAATATTCTATCGATACATGATCAGGCATCCTAACCAGCGTCCCAAGGAATTGAACTAATTCCACTACGTGAAAAACGGCTTTTAGCCACACATGTGGTGTGCGCGATTTGCCACACTTCGGCTTAAATGTGTGGCTAAAAGGTATTTGACCTCGTTTGAAAACCTTTCAGACCAGTTTTGGCCACACATATTTTTCTTCATGTGACCATTCTATACCGACTCAGGTACTTTTCGCCACAATTAGAAAAAAAATTGTGACATAAGCTAGCCACACTATAAAAATGTGTGGCGAAATGTGACCTATAGTTATAGTTTGTTCGATCTTTGATACATGTGACAAAAAACACATGTATTAGCCACACTTTAAGGGAAAACCGTGACATTTAACTAGTCAAATGTTTTAATAGTGTGGCCAAATGTGACAAACGGATATTGTATTGATAAGAGATGTGTTTAAAAGGTAAAAGATATAGCCACTTATATTACGTTGTCTGACCTAATGTCTCATTTGTTTGCCATATTTTTAATAATGTGGCGAAATATGACGAACGACCATTGTATTTATTAGTAATGTGGCTAAAACCTTAAAACATATGGCCACTTATACGAGGTTTTCTGACCAAAGAGTAGTTTAATTTTATTTTTCTTAAGTTTTTTATTGTCACGGATACACTTATTATGTGTGACTGTAAGTGATAAATGGTTATAGTTAAATATTTTAAGTGTGTCCAAACGTAATTATTGGCCACACTTTGAGTTGACGAGTGGCTAGGTCGTCATTGTCTTTCCAGTTCCTTGTGCCGCCAAATTCAATTTGCCAAGGAGATGTACCGGTTTCCGATGGGGTTTACATACCACTCACATTTTCCGATTTAACAATCTACTAGATTACTCACAATCCACCTTCTACCATATTATTCACAACCCACCTTCCGATTTCCAATCCACCTTCTGATTTTTCGAAAATGGCTTCAACATGGATTGTACGTGAGCCGGGTACTCATGCCCCCATCTACTACGACCCCACCTTCTTCACCATTATTTTCCACTTTGATTCCGGCGCCGTCCGGAAGAATCAAAGGGTGAGGTTTGTAGACTATGTCAACCCTCAAACCTTCACGTGCCAACAACTTAACCGAATGGTTAGGTTTCTTGGGTACACCATTGCTGACTATTTCAGTATTGTGACGGAAGCCCAGGGCATCAAGGTTGCATGGATCGGGTTGGATGGAATAGAGGACTTCAAGGCTATGTCCCTTTATGGGGCATTCCATACTGAGGTGAACCTTCACTTACACAGGCTTAAGGACTCCACCTACACCTCGGACAACATGTGGGAGAGGATCATGCCCTCTCGGACTCCGGAAGCTGAGAATCCGATGGATGTAGATTCAGATATGAAATCTTATGGTAGGACTTAGCTTGTAATAATTTGTAATTAGTTTTTCTTATATTAATGTAATGTAATTTAAGTATTAACTATAAATGTAACTAATATTTTTTTTGGTTTAAGCGTATTTAAAGCGTACTACGGGCATGAGATATAGTTTTTTTTATTTTAATTAAGTTTAAAATAGATGTTAGTGTGAGTGAATAACAAAATAGATGTTACAATATATAGACCTAAAATTTAATTTTTGGTAGTTGAGACAGTAATTTAATGTAGTTAAGTTGATTTGTAGCCTATTTAGTAAGATATATTTTATTTAAAGCGTAATACAAGCGTGAGATATAGTTTTTTTATTTTAATTAACTTTAATGTAGGCTATCATTACATAAATATATTTCCAAGATTTTTGACATGTAGTAGGTATAAATGTAATTAATTTCCAAAATTAATTAGCTTGTGAGCGTTTCCAAAGCGTGTGGAAACCATTTTGACAGGTAGTGTGCAGCTACTCAACAACCAACTATAACAACTAAGACTTTAATGACTGCAATAAAACTGCTGACTGAAATTTATTAGGCTTATATATATGATATGTGAATTCCAAACTTGGCCAAGTAGAAAACATTTAAGGTTTCCACAGATCTTAAACTTCCAAAGATCTTAAATTTTGATGAAATCCCTTCAAAAACTCAATGCCATCACCATATCTTAAATTAGGTTACCGGTGATGGCATTGAGTTTAGAAGGGTTTTTTCAAAACTGAATTTTATTTGTTCAAAGGCTTCTTCAAAGTCTAAGACTCACAGATTCTTTAGTCAAAGATCTGAGTATGGAGGGTACAATTTGGGTATGCAGGTTAGTGAAAATAATGGCATAATGGTCTTTTTTTTATAAAATGGGTTGATAATGTTTTGCAGGAAAAACAAATGTTGAAAAGTATGTTGAATTAGAAGCAAAAGAACAATATAAACAAATAGAGGTTGTGCAAGAAATAAAACCATCAGACGGAGAAATGATGACTGTCACTGATGGCCGGTTTCGCGGTTTCGAACCGAACCGTGAACACCCCTAGACAACATGATGTTGCATTTTAAATTTGTTGCTTATTTGGTTTCAGCATTGCACTTGATGTTTGAATGTGTGTATTTAGTTAATGTCTGTTTGAACTTAACCAAATGAAATAGACCTGCACTTCTATTTGAACTTTACACCAATTGACCAAAATAGCCAGAAGATGAAATGAATTCAACAAACCGGATTGTATAAGTAGTAATAGTATTAAAAAACAACCAATATTTCTTTACTTTGAATTAATAAGTACAAAGTAAAGAATTGTGATATCATGTATCACAACTAAATTTAAACATTGTTGACATCTAACTAGGCGAAAAAACTACTGTATCAATGTACACAACTACTGGGTTTGAAAATAAAATGTTGGTCGACAACCCCGACATCAGTGTCCATAGCCATAATATGTCTTCCGTAACCCTCATTTATTGTAACCAACAGTTCTTTACAGGTGCTCTGTAAAACAACACTTATTGCACATCTTCTCTAATGATCAACGACCTCACCAGCAGTTCTGTAACAATAGACAGAACTGCTGGTTTTGAAACATCAGTTCTATGCATGGTTTAATCTCCATTACGAATAGTTGTAGGCTTTTCCCCTGGCCTCCAGTAATCATCCGGGGACTCACTACGAAGCAGTTGGTTTTGTTTTACATGTGGAAATCTATTACCCTCATGAGGGAAAGTTACCGTACTAAATTCCTCATAGACCTCGTCATACAAATGCCTATAATTCTTGGGTGGAGTCATGAGGACAACATGTTTTTTTCTATCCAACTGATCTTGAACATAAAACAACTGGCGAGCTTGCGAGGCCAATATGAACAGATCATCCTTGTGGCCAAATTTGTTTAGGTCGACCGACGTGTAACCAAGAATATCATGTTTGACATGTTTACGGTCAACCCATCGGCACATGAAGACCGGAACTCTTTTAGTATGATAATCTATGACCTATATCTCTTGCAAAACCCCAAGTAAAAGTTTTGTCCATAGGTAACCACGTCTTTTTTGATGTGCATGTCATCCGCCTCTACACCAACCCCGCTAATCTGGTAAACTCTACCATCATGAGATTTTGTACGAAATTCAAAACCGTTGACGTCGCATGAGTCGTATTTGTATACGTTGCGGTGTGCTCCGTGTGCAATCCACTTTACGGTTTCTGATATAGAACCTGGGGAGACCACTAGCTCTCTTTCAACCTCAATTTCATTACAAGGATTAGATTCACCTACATTGCAGAAACTATAAAAGATTTTAAAAATTATAGAAGACTTAAATTGATCTACCTTGTCGTGTAACCAGTCACCAAACTTTAAGGTATGCTCCTTCTCCAGCAATGCATGTCGTTTACCAGGCATTTGGTTTTTCATAGAGGTCTTGTGTTGTCTGCAAGTAGGAGTATTATATATTGTTAATTAATATATATATATATATATATATATATATAATATTAATATATATATATATATATATATTCAATTTAGAGTATATATGTTAGTGATACTTACTCGATATACGACGTTATTTCGGGCGTATTCTGCAGCACATAGAAATGTGCTCTCTTGAAGAGATCAAGAGAAACTTCAACTAATTTAGTGCATGTGATAGGAATTGTCTCCCCATTATCATCATTCTTATAATGTAGAATACCAACAGTACTCTTGATGTTTTTTTGGTATTCGCTGAGAAACTCGATTGTTTCTTCCGCAATGTTCTCCTCAGCAATGCACCCTTCTGGATAAGTTTTGTTTCGCACATGCCCTTTGATAACCTTCATACACCTTTCAAAGGGATGCATTCAACGAAACCATGGTGGCCCACATAATTTTATCTCTTTGATAAGGTGCACGGTTAAGTGAACATCAAAAAATGATGGAGGAAAGTACTTCTCCAGCAGGCACATTGTAACTATTTGCTCTTCCTGCATCATATCAAGCTCTTCTACAATGATTTCTTTGCTACAAATTGACTTGAAAAAAAAAAAACAAAGCCTGGTTATAGCATTTCTCATTGGTTCTGGCATGATGGACCGTATTGCAAGGGGCAAAAACTGTTGCATAAGCATGTGATAATCATGTGATATAAGGCCTTGTAGCTTCTTTTCTTTAAGATTCACCAAAGTAAAGAAGTTAGAACAATACCCTAGTGGAGCCTTCAGTTTATACAATGTTTCAAGAAACATGTCTTTTTCTTGTGCTGATAATGTGAAGCAAGCTGTAGTAGTTTTGTATTGTTGCCTTTTTCTTTCGGTTGCAACTCCTTTTTATCCCTAAAAACTCCAAATCCTTTCTAGCTGCCAATCCGTCTTTTGTCCTACCTGGAATGTTCAGCAACGTCCCGACAATACTCTCTGCCACATTCTTTTCAACATGCATCAAATCAATGTTGGTACCATATGTTGAATTTCTTCCAATATGGCTGCGACGCTGTGTTATCCCTTTTTCTCTTACTCCCACTTAGAGATTCTGATCCCTTTCCCCATTCATTCTTAATGTTTTTGACCTCGTCGTATATCTCTTCCCCTGTCATAGGCTCTTTATCAGTTCTCATCTCTTCTTTTCCGTTGAACGTCTTTGTTTGTTTTCTGAAAGGGTGGTCATGTGATAGATACCTTCTGTTGGAAGCATAACTCTGCTTCTTTGTGTGATAAAGTCAAACACACTGAGTGTCGCCCCAACACCTTTGAATCCACTGTAAGGGCAACCACATAGTGTACCAAGAGCAGGGTAATCATTAATCGTCCATAACACAACTGCACGTAGTGTAAACATTTATTGTTTATATGCATCATATGTTGGCTCCTCGACCTCAAATAAAGATGCTACATCATCAATTAAGGCTGTAAAAACACATCAATATTGTCTCCTGGCACTCCGGATATTAATAAGGAAAGCATGATGAACTTTCTTTTCAATATTGTTTCCTGGCACTACTAAACCAGGCCAGCCACTGCGGTTTCTATTGCCTCTACGTACGTCGACCCCATCAGTGCAAATCCATGGAAGAAGATTTCTTGGATCGCTTCCGATGGTAACGGAGTACCTGTCATCTATGGCTTTCCATGCTGGTGAGTCTGATGGAAGGCATAAAACACCGGGTTTATTGGTACTTGTTGCGTGCCATGTTAAATTCTATGATGTGGTATTTGATTGAAAGAGGCGCTTGAATCGTAGAATAATGGGAAAGTACCACAATACCTTACCGGGTGTGTTTATGTAAGTTTTGTTAGTCTTCTCATCCACCTTCCACCTTGACTTGTTACAAACTGGACATGCTTCCAAATCATTGATACACACATGTATCTTTTCGTATCCTGAGCCCATTGCCTTCATCATCCTTTTTCCCTCATATATATTATTTACCATTTCGTTATTTGCAGGTGATGTATATAAAAATATACATCTTAATAGCATCAAATAATCTCTAAAAACTGCAACTTCTATCGTATAATATAGTTAAAATAACTACTTATCATGTTAAAATGTATTTTCAGGTGAATCCAAGCCTCAAACGAAGAAACGAATGAAAAAACAAAGAAAAACCAAAGAAAACAACAAAACATGGGGATGTGATTCAGGAAACATGAGGCTGTGCTTCAGGAAACATGGAGTTGTGCTTTCAGGAAACATGGGGTTGTGCTTTTGGAAACACGGGGCTGTGCTTTTGGGAAACACGGGGCTGTGCTTTTGGAAGCACGGGGCCGTGCTTCTGGTCACTTTTCAGAAAAGACAAAAAAATCTACAAGAAAAGACAAAATAGTGAACAGCTGGACACGGGGCCGTGCTTTTGGAATCACGGGGCCATGCTTACCTTTCAGAAACGAAAAAAAGAATTAGCACATGTCACTAAAAAGCACGAGGGCGTGCCTCAGGAAGCATGGGGCCGTGCTTACCTCTCAGATGCAACAAAAAGAATTAGCACATGTCACTAAAAAGCACGGGGGCGTGCCTCAGGAAGCACAGGGCCATGCCTACCTTCTAGAAACGACAAAATAAATCTAGCACATGTCATAAAAATACATGGGGGCGTGCTCATCAAGCACGGGGCCGTGCCTCACTATCCAGATTGCCTATAAATAGTGGCTCATGTTGCACTCATTTGGTGTGCCTTGAAAAGATTTCTATCCGATTCTCTCTTATAAAAACACACACAAACACTCACATAGAAGGTTTAGTGAAGAGTTTGAAGGCTTGGAGGTCATCACCATCAACCATCATCATCAACCATCATCAACATCATTAAGAAGGAAGATTCATCTACATTTGGTTAGATCATTTCAAGTTTAATCATGTATTTGTTATCATCATTCATCTTAATGTTTATCATCATGCTCATTATGAGATAAACTCCTTTTACCATCTAAAATTTATGAAGAAGCTTTGTTTTACTTGATAATTATATAAAACATGTGATGTAGTCTAGTAAAATACATGGTTATATTACAATTATCTTTTGATGAGAAATGTTTCACCATCTTAAATCACTAATTCAAAGTTGGTGGTTGCCAATTCTATTGGCAATCGTTCATGATCGATTCATGTTCTTGAAAGATAGAAATACTTTGATACATTATCGAAACACAGATCCTTATATTGTACTTAGAAATGATGAGATATAAGTTATGATGTATTTCTCTAAGTCTTGGTAATCCGAAAATGGCTTTGCCTAGGATATCATGCTAGTTAAAGAAATCATATGTTAATGGAATGTGTAATTATAACCTACATAAATCAACCAAGGGGAGGTTGTGTGAGTTAATTACAACCACCAGAAGTTGTTAGAATTGGTATTTGAGAAATCGAAGTCAATCCTAATCTTTCTACTTTATGAAACTACTTGCCAACTTAAATTGACATCATTAAGATGGCATGACATTAGGAAAGGATGGACTTTAAAATGCGCATGTTATCTCCTTAGTGCCAAATATGCTCACTTAAGGTTTAAGGAGCTATCTATCATATATTGCTACGGCAAGTTTACCACATGTTTAAATATTAATTATCAATGCTAAAATGGAGTGGATTCTTGATCTTAGATGGTAACCTTCGCGTAATTGAACAACTCGTTTAGAATTTCTTGTCTTGGTCACCTATATATTATATAAGTATTTATATTTTATAAAAAGTTAAAAATTAACCCTAAAATGACTAAAACCTCCGATTAAAGCAAAACAACGATTCATTATTTGAAATCTTTGTGTCCACGGATCGATACTTGGTTCTTACCAATACTATTCTACATATACAATAGGTACACTTGCCTATTTTGTGTGTGTTTAGTCTTTGAAGAAATCACTTTTATAAATTTAAAACACGATCTTGTGCAAAAGCAAATCATTCCATCCTTTTATATTTTATACCACACGAACGCACACATCAGCAGGTAGCATCTTTTCAACAATTTCAAAAGTTCATCAAAGAACTTATGAGATACCCCGTGCTTTCTCTTCAAGTAGAGTAGTTGTACTAATGCATACAACTTGGTGAAGTCATGACATCCTTTATACAGGGGCTTCTCAGCGTCAACAAGTAGTTGTTGAAACTGTTGATACTTCTTGTCGCCTTTGAAATTGTCTTTTGTAGCGTTTACCATTTCTTAGTTTCATAGGCATCTGTTGGAATGTTGGTGTCAACCAACCCAGTATTATTATCATAATTAGTTGGAATGCTGGTGTAGGCAAACCCAATATTATTAACATTAGTTGGAATGTTGGTGTCGGCTTCTCCATGTTTTATCTAAGTTGTATAATTCTTATCAATTCCAAACATGTACAAGTGATTTTCTACATTGTCTACACTAAGAGATATGTGGTTCACACACCGAACACATGGACATGGAATATAAATTGGTGGTGATGTCTCCTTGCAATTACGAACTGCATAATCCAGAAATGCCTTAACACCATCTTTATATGCTTTACTACACTTATCGCCTACTTACATCCAAGACTTATCCATCTTCCAAGAATTTTTTTATTAACTCTGTCATCAACGATATATATATATATATATATATATATAGGGGATGGATCTTGCGAGAAGTGATATTATAGCGAGAAGTGAATGTATAACTCCATTAATCCCTAATTTCACTCCCTTTCATATGATGTTACATACATATATGTAGGTTGGTTGTATTTATGTCTTAATTACACATTCAAACCTACCTACAAACATATAAATGTACCGAGCCACATTCAAACCTATGTACCTACACACATACAAACATACATACGCATATACAAACATACGTACACATATACAAACATACATACCTACACACATACATATGCACCTACACAACACACCTACACATAAGAAAGAGAGTGAAATTAGGGATTTATGAAGTTAAACATTCACTTCTCGCTGTAAAAAAACTTCTGAAATGATCCAATACCTATATATATATATATATATATATATATATATATATATATATATATATACTAATTAACGTCAAAAAATGTAACTGGAATTTTATCATGTATGACATTAAAAGAAAAAATATTTGGTACTCACCTGAGATTAATGAAGCTTTTTGGCAGCAATTAATTGATGAGAGTTCAATAAATACACTAGCAGATTTATAAGAGTTTGGTGAGATTGTGAGATTTTATTTGGTCAATTAATTGATTTGGGAGTCTTCCATAGAAAATAATTCGATTAATTGGCGGGTAAAAATGAAAATTTTAAACATCGAAATTTCGTTATAAAAATATTAGAAGAGGTTCTATTATGTTCTCAAACGTCGCGGGTTTGAAACTTAGGAACATATTTTTATTAAATTTTTATATTAACCGTTTTTTAATGAAATAAATACACTGTGTAAGGTCAAATATCCCATTTTGAAAACACTCAAACTAAACTACTCATTAAAAGGCATTTTACTTAGATTACATAAAATACGTCATAATAGCTGGTCTGAGATCATAACAAAGTTTCTTAGCTTTTTACTCAGAATACAAAACTAATTAAAAGCCCTAAAAAATAACAAGAAGCAAATAAAATACAATTTCTTCACTTTTTTTTCTGATTCAATCCGTGAAGTTACACTCCTTGCAAGTTGATCCTCTAATGAGTTATTTGCCCTAATCAAGATAGGAATTATGTCTGTACATCTTGTGCACACATTAGATCTTGTTGACGAACAAAAATACTATCATATAAAGAAATCACATTTTTTGCCCTAAATTAAAAAATATAGAGTTTAGGGTCAACAATCAACATAAAGACGGGATGAATTCCAACTTTCTTTTCAATTTCACAAACCTGAGATGCACAACTGTGGAACCTCCGACCTAGATTTTTGGTGGTCCTTGATGTTCTTAGAGTGACTTCTTGACCACAAAAACAATAAACCTGAGATTGATTGCTTCTGTTACTGGATCTTGTGGACGACGATGAGATTTCTTCCATGGAGATCAATTGCTTATACAAGTGGTTTTTTAAGTGTTTTATTTTTGTGTTTATGGGGTGAAAAAGGAGTTTTTAATGAAAACAAAACTATATATATATATAGGGGTAGGTTAATATATATATATATATATAGGGATAGGTTAAAATAAAAAAAGATAGTTTTCTAGGAAGATTAAGAATAGATCTAAACTATCTGAAAAAGGAGTTTTTAATGAAAACAAAACTATATATATATATATATAGGGGTAGGTTAATATATATATATATATATAGGGATAGGTTAAAATAAAAAAAGATAGTTTTCTAGGAAGAGTAAGAATAGATCAAAACTATCTTTCTCTTTTAAAACCTTGCTCGATAATAAGAAAAGAGAGGCATACCTTAAAATATCTTTCTCTTTTAAAACCTTTGCTCGATAAAAGCACATGTTGCAAACCTTGTTCGGAAAAGTATATTCGCAAAACTTGCTTGGATAGTTTTCAAAATGTCCAATAGTTTCCTAGGATCTAGGATTTAGGCTACATAGTTTTCAAACTTCAAATTTTATGCCCTTCTTACCATTCTTAGGAAACTATTTTTTTTATTTTAACTCTTTTCTCTATCTCTCTCTCTCTCTCTCTCTCTCTCTATATATATATATATATATAACTTATTTTGTACATAAGCGTGTTACTAACTAGCGTATTAGAATATTTATATATATTTTTGTACATAAGCGTGTTACAAGCGTAATAGACTTTGATTCTTGTTTCCAACTAATCAAAAAACATCAATTATTCAATAACTGATTTTTGTACATAAGCGTGTTACTAGCGTATTAGAATATTTATATATGTTTTTGTACATAAGCGTGCTACAAGCATAATAGACTCGTTTGAACAAATATATAACATATTTTAACCTAATCGTTTACAAAGTGTTTTTTATTTTATTTTAGATTTAACAAAGTGTTGTTTACGATTTAGATAAGTGTATCACAAGAGTTTTTAACAAAGTGTTTTTGTTTTTACGATTTGTGTTAAGATACTCCATATTTATCATTCATTAAAAGTTTTCATACAAAAAGCATCATTACAATACATCCCATGAAACAAAAGAAAAGAGAAACAAACGTCACCCGTACTCTGCCTTTTTCAAGGGACATCCTTGCTTTCACCATGTTCTTCACGGTTTTGTCACAAGAATACATTTTTATTATCTTTTTGAAAATGTAAGTGTGAGTGAATAAAAAAATAGATGTTACAAGAAACTATAAAAGTAAAGCATTTAAAAACTAACCAACCAACATTCAAAACTTAATAAACTAAAAATGTATCAATACAACCATCTAAACATGAAAATAAACCATACAAATAGTTCCCAAAGTAACCAAATCACAAATGTTCCAAAAGTCACCAAACACAATGCTAATGCTTGCACTAATCAACTTTTGGAACTAACAAAGTACCTTCATTGAAGTCATATTTAAATCTACACTTATCACCAATCTGTAATTCATTTGCCTCCTTGAAATCATTCCATTTTGGTAAATAATATCTGAAGGTCAGATTCGACACTTCACCATGAAGTTTCATTTTTTTACGACCTTCTGGATTGACCAAAGTGATTACCATTCCATCATAGGCATCAATCTTGGTAGCAATGTGACACGGAAGACGTTGTGAAAAGAAAATTTCAATTATATTATAAAGTTAAGATGATATTGTTAAAATTTAAACAATACCTGTAAATAAAAAAAAATTTAAAAATCAATTTACCAATTTCTTGGTGAGGTTCATATGGAAGACGATTTTAGAGTCATCATTTTGCTCATCAAGTTGAATTGGGTTTTGGGAACTACCTTGATTGCTTAATTGATAGTTGAGAAACAACTGATTTAGACCAGGAATGATAAATTCTATGTCATCTTCATGAAACACATTAATATGAAATGTAATATCTGATTTGATTTCAAGCAAAACAAACGAACCACCTTTCAAGTTGGTTTGTGTAAAAACCTCATTCCATCCATCCTCTAGCCTATAACCAATTCCATCCCAATGACATGAAACTTTAAACAACCATCTATCTGGAGCAACAAGTTTGAAAAACAAATTCATGTAATTTTCACCAAATTCTTTAATCACGTACCACTCAGGGAAATCATGTTAAACATGCTAATTAATAGACATTTGAATTTGGAAACAATCATTAAAAACAGAAATTAAAACTTACCAAGTAATGGACGTGTCGGTTTCTGACTAGAATGCATAACATAGTACCAGATTGATCATTTGTGTTTCTTTTGAAAGTAAACATATTCAACATAGATGTTGACTTAAGCTCAAAAACAGTATATGTTCCAGCTTCTATACAACATTCTCTGATTATTTCAGTCCAACCGGTTCCAAAATAAAAGTTATCAAGTACTTTGATTATAACTAAAGAAAATGTTCTACCACTTTGATCATAAATCAAACAACAGCCAGTATTCGATTTAATGTCAGGAAACATTAGTTGAACAGCTTTAGGAATGAGCTATGAGTAACAAAAAAAATGTTCTTAGAATGTATATGTTGCAAAACTGTAAAATGTTTCATCAAAAAAAAATTGTTGATAACATACCATCCTACTCATGGAATCACTGTCGATATCTACCAGAAAATTAACTCCATTATTGAGACGTGGCATTTTTATGTCAGAAGAGTCGACGAATATCATTGAATACATAAATCATAGTAAATACGAATTACAAATATTCAGGTTTAGAAGATGTTGATTGATATTAGACAACAACAAACTCTATAACATGTGAAATAAGATGAAAACCAAACACTAAAATTAGAAACATAAATTGAATTAAATTCTTACCAGAAAGCTTGTAACATACAATTACAGCGAAGTATGTTGGTATGAGATTCAATTTGTTGACCCGGTATGTTCGAAAAGCAAGTTTTATCAAGTATGTTGGAAAGGAGTGTTGGAAAATCGTGGGTTTGGATTTTTTTATTTTATATATAGGACAATGAAAATATTTAATGAAAAAATGGAAAATTTTGTTCAAATAATACAATAAAATAAGTTGTTTAATAAAAAAATGGAAAAAGTTTACAAAATTTACAATAATATTAAACTTTTAAAACATGTTTTTCAGGAGAGAAAATGTTAAGATTCCATTTACATTTTTTATTAACTTTAATTATGGACCATATGATTCAAACTTTAATTAAAAACATGTGGTTAAGAATGAGTTTCTAGAGTTTTTACAACTCAAGTGGGTTTTTTTTCTAACCTATATAAGAGGGTTTAAACTTGATATTAAACTTTAACTAGAAATAAATAAAAATATAAAATGAACCACATTTTTAACCCTAGAAAAAAAACCTATATTTAACATATATATAATATTATACACAAAGTTACATAAAAACGTTACATAATATAGCTTATAACACGACCATGGGTTAAAATGTCCTATAGCACCCATGGACCATAAGACCTGTAAGCTAGGTTTATAGATGTCGAGATCGCACTACTTGTCAGTTTATTGGATGTGACCTATGGGTGACATGTTTTATATATGGTATATACTACACGTCTAGCTAAGACATTATCGTATTGTCATCCCGATATATAGATATATATATATATATATATATATATATATATATATATATATATATATGGGCTATAATCATCATCATCATCATCATCATCATCATCATCATCTTAATTATCGGAATCATCCTCATCGTCGTCGTCATTATCATCTTCTAGGTTATCATCATCACCATATGTGTTATGCTGATGATCAACATCATAAAGTTATCATCATTATCATGTGTTATGCCGACAGTGATCAACATCGTATGGGTTATCGCAAACAAAACGCCCAATATTAGCGATCACTATTGGCACCATCTTATGAATTGTTGTCGTCCTCAAATGACACCATCAGTCGTACGAGCTACCATCAGTATGATTATCGTATACGTTATCATGGTCGTCGTCGATCATGCGTGTTACATATCATTAAACATCGGTCATCATCATCATCATCAACATATATATATATACATATATATATAAGGGATGGTTATTTTGAGAACCATGGTGAGTTTTAAGAACTTTAAGAACTCAATTTTGAACCACATGTTTAATTAAAGGATATGAAATTGTGGCTGAGATTAAATTTAATTAAAAAACGAAGCAGGAGAAAGAATAAGTATTTTTGATAATTACACAAGTTTAAACGTTAGTTACACATGTGTAAAAAGTCGATTCGGTGTGTAAAAAAATACCGTAATTTTTTTTGCATCACTTACACTTACGTATTACACATGTGTAAAAAAATTCGGAAAAAAAAATTGTTACGTTGAGTTCTTTCGAGTTCTTAAAACTCAAAATGGTTCTCAAAAGAAATCAATCCTATATATATATATATGTGTGTGTGTATGTGTATGTGCGGCCTATTGTCATATAGGTCCCTATCATCGATCATCATCATATATGTGTGATCATCATCATAGACATCATGATCATCATACGAGTTATAGTCGCCATCGTATGGGTTCGCATAAGCAAACCGTACCATATAGGTTATCAGCATCATTATGATAATCACCACCAACACGGGTTGTCATATCCATGTATTCATGTGGGTATCATTATATTAGCATCGTCGTCGTCTTAGTTGGGCCAATCATCATGGTCAGCATACGGGATAGCACCGTCATCGTCTCATGGGTTACATATCCTCAATCATACTACACACCACCCACTGCCACCATCCACCGCCAACATTCGCCACAATCACTAGCACCAACCACCACCTCCAGCACCAACCACAACAACCTCCAGCACCAACCACTAACCACACACCACAACCACCCACCACCACAACCACCTACACCACCACCACCACCCACGACACCTCTGCCGCCACCACCACCGACCTAAGACACCACCACCCACTACCCACCACAACCACCTACCACCACCACCCACCACACCTCTGCCGACACCACCACCGACCTACGCCACCACCACCCACTACCCACCACCACCACACATCCGCCACCACGAACCACCAAACCTCCACCACCACCACACATCCGCCACCACGAACCACCACACCTCCTCCACGGTCCACCACCATCATGACCACCTGAACACACCACCACCCACTAATATTATATATATATATAGTGTACAATAATACCTAACCGTACGATTAAATTTTAAAAGGACGCGCCTCAGCTTCTTTTGAAAGGGTAAGATCGTCAAATAATTATCCCCTAACGGCGATAATTATTCCCAAAATTCAACTGAACCTCGCAATTAAATCAATATCCCTTAAAACCGTCGACGATTCGTTTCTACTGTGAAGCACATGGTCGAAGCACAAGCACAAGCATAAGTATAAGGAGAAAATGAAGAACCCTAACTCATCTACTTCTGGACGGAACCAAGGTCGAAGCACAAGCACGATAGGTCTCTGAATAAAGATGGAACATGTGTTAATTTATGATTTTTTAGCGTTTTAGGTTTAATTATTCTTAAAATATAACCGTTGTGAATTTAAGCATCAGAAATTGAGTTTTCCAAAGCATTTTTTTAAATCAACTCATTTAAAGTTACCATCATGTATTAAAGCATTTTTTAAGTGTGTTGTTGTTGTAATACATATCTTAGTTTTTTTAAAATCTATGTGTAATATTAAAGCATGTTATAAGCGTCTGCTAAGCGTGTTATGGCGCCGGTATGAGATTTATCAATGTGATGTTTGATAAGCGTTTTCAGTTTATTGTATGATATATTTTCTGTTTACTTGTGATTCGTGTTGTTATCCCCGACCCCCATGTTTTATTGTATGTATGTGATTCAGTTGTCGTAAAAAACAAGACTGATAAAGATAAAGCTAAGCATCTAAACGAGAAGAGAGATGAAAATACAGATAAAAGGAAGACTAAAAAATTTGCTCCGGTGGTGAAAAAGATGAAAACAAAACATGTTGTGGAAGCAGACTCTGATGCAGACGTTGAAACAAAAATTAACAGGTTGTTGTCAAAGCGGAAAGTGGTGGAAGACAGCAACTCTGACCCGGACTTTCAAGTCCGAAAAAGAAAGCTATTAAATAAAAGAAGCCAGCAGAGAGGACATCAAGAAAACCTTTTAATGAATTTGTAGACAAAAAATTGAAAAATAGGTGTGCATCATATAATATTGTTGATGCAGTGAAGTCAATGACCCCTGCCCAAAAAACTTGTGTAGAAGAAATCGGCTTCGGGACTTATGAGCTTCGTCCATATTATGCACCTAACAAATTTTAAAATATATGTATGTATATATATACACACACACACACAAAAAAAACAGTTTAATATAGTATAAACATATATGCTATCCTTTATTTCTTATATATCATTACAAATTGGCTAAAGTTTTACCTAGTATTTCATTAGTTTGAGGACGTTGAGTTTCAAAAATCTGGTGGTCTTCAACATGGTCGTTGTCAATATGGTCTTCAAGATGCTCACTAGAGATGGTAGAAGTGATACGCAGCCTCTTACGCCTACCTGTACTATTACCTTTTGCATAAGAATATGATGCTTTTTTGTTTTTCATGGCCTTGTAACTGTTCTTCATCTTCTAAACAATTGTGAAATGCCATTTGTATTTCAGGTTGATTATTTGTATGTATCGTATCATTCACGTTCCCATACTCATTAGCTTTGTAAAGCCCCGGTCCCGGTGCCTTACTTTGGTGTTGGATTTACTTATAAACACGGTTCTAAATATCAGAGTTAATTAAAACTTTCGCGGAATAATATTAAAAGTCAACCATTCATTACAAACGTTCATAAATTGTCTTTTTAAAACATAACATAACATATAATATCAAACATCATAACAGATCTTCAGATGCAGCCTCTTCCAATGTTGCCATGTGTCTCCTTCAAGCTAGCTGTTGCAATCTATTCACCTGCGTGCATGCTAAAACTCAGCTACGCTGAGTGAGTTCTAGTTAATCAGGCAATATACAATATCTTCACATACTTACATAATTACGTATCCGGAGATACATAACTTCATCTTTTCTTACATACTTACATACATGCATACTTTCATTCACACATATACATTTTAAAGAGCATTCTGCCCTATAACCTTCGCCGATATTATTAGGGTCGGTTCCCTACATTCGCCGATATTATTAGGGTCGGTTCCCTACATTCGCCGATGTTATTAGGGTCGGTTCCCTTTCTAACCATACCTTCCGTTTTTCATATAACCATACATACCTTTCTTTATATATTCGTCCTTTCGTACATACTCATTTCATTACGTACTTTCATACATTCATATTTCATACTAGACATACTATATATTACTTTCTTGTCGATACTTGCAATATCCGAAGATCGTTCACGCACCGACAAGCATTCATTCATAACATTCATACACACTATCATTTTAGCATACACTTACCAATTAAGGTAAGCGTATTAATGTTCACATTGAGTAAGCACACAACCCCGAAAACATAACAAGGAAGTGGGGCTAGAAACTCACCTGAATGCGGTTACGTTCAGAGTTAATGGTAATCTCTTTCTTTAGTTGTGCATGGCTAACTGTATAATAATTACATGTATCAATTAACTACCACTTCTCACATCGTATTTCTTGTTTAATTATAACCCTCTACGAACGGGGATCTGGGGGCAGCGCCCATGTCAGCGAGGTTCTAGGGGCGACAGCCCCTAGCGGGGTCCAAGGGGCAGAGCCCCTGACTGGGGTTAAGCTGCCAGGTCAGCTTGGGAAAATTTTATTTTCATTAACTGTCTTAGCACATTTTCCATTAGGATTTTAAATTATTATCTACTTCGCCCACTCATTCGCTATAAAGAATTAAGCCTAATTCGTTATCTGAACATGTCCTGATTCATAGCCTAATTCGTTATTAGAACATGGCCTAATTCGTTATCCAAGCAAGGCCTGATTCTTTATCTTAACTTAGCAAATTGGTGAGTAACGAATCACCTGATTAGTTATCTTAATCATAATGAATTGGTGAGTAACGAATGACCTAATTTGTTATCTTAATCATAACGAATTAGTGAGTAACGAATCACCTGATTCGTTATCTTAACAAATGGGCATCAGTCTTATCCAAACTTTGACTCAGAGGTCAAAGTCAAAATCGCCAAGAACAACCAAACAGTCAACCTACATCATATATGCGATTAAACCTCCAATTCTTAACGAAACAACATAAATTTGGTACCATTGATCTCTTATTCCCAATGCCAACAAACCCCAATCCATCAATCATTCAAATATTATGTTTTACATGGTGCGATTTATACATATATACTACAACTCATTTACCCTCGATTAACCTATCAAATGTTGATGAATTGCACTATAAATTAGTCTGTTTGATTCGTTTTCACCATATTCATATAGATCTAGGATTACTTAAACGAATCCGAACCTAAACGAACGAGTGTCCGTTATAAACGTACCTTAAACGAGTCAATCTACGAACACGGTCTAGTCTTGATTTTGGTGTGGTTCGTCACAACGTTATAGCACCAACGGGTTCGGGTTTTCACCATCGGATCTTGGCTCGGGATATAGGAGAGTGTTAGTGTGTATTTTTGATGGTCTAGGCTATGGTGTAGAGATGGATAAAATGGAAAGTTTTAGGGTTTAAGGGGTACTTAAACTCCCTTAAGCCCATGGACCTAAGGCCCATTCCATCTTTTATTCCATCTTCTAAAGTTCAAGCCCACCTTCTAATAGTATATTTAATCTTGACTGATACACGACACGCTATTGAATAAACGAAATTTCTTTTATTAATCTTATCGAAAGTAGGATGTTACAAGCTTGATCAACATCATCTACTTCCATGTCCACTCCATTACCTTATTAAAGCGGAAAATTGGTTTTTATTGGTCCCAACTATTTTATTTTTGTCGGGGGTGGTCCCAACTATCATTTTGGCTGGCAACGGTCCCAACTTTCACATACGTTGAATCCACCAGTCCGCGACTAACGGAGTACTAACTCCGTTAGTTAAAAGCTGATGTGTTCGTCCTAGTTGTCAAAAACAGCTGACATGGGCATCCTACGTGGACCGACTGTGTATTATACATACTCCCCAAATCCCCTACGTTCGAATACATCAACCAGCTCTCGGTCTCGAACCATCGAGAGAAACAAAACCAAGCCCTAACTTAACAACCTCCTGACTCACCTTCCTCTTCTAATTACTAACCCTAACCTCACCATCGTCAAATTCATCATCTTCAACTTTCACTTGAACGACATCCACCGCCTTCAAATTGGACACGAACGTATCGTAACCGGAAGTACTAGTTAAACCTCTTTCGAACACGATTCTGGGTGTATGGCGTGCAAGGAGATGTGGCCGAGTAGACAATGTCACGGAACGTACCTAGATGATGATTGTTCTGGATGTGTAGGGGGTTAACAATTGGGAAGAAAATGCCATCAAATTTTGGGGAATTAGGGTTCTTGAGTTTTAGAGAATTTGGGGATTTAGGGGGTGTATAATTTGGGAATTTATGTTTGTATAATGTTTAATATAAAATGTTGGTTATAATACACAGGCGGTCCACGTAGGATGCCCATGTCAGCTGTTTTTGACAACTAGGATGGACACATCAGCTTTTAACTAATGGAGTTAGTACTCCGTTAGTCGCGCACAGGTGGATTCAACATATGTGAAAGTTGGGACCGTTGCCAGCCAAAATGATAGTTGGGACCACCGCCGGAAAAAATAAAATAGTTAGGACCAATAAAAACCAATTTTCCTATTAAAGCATATAAAAGTAGATTAATATAAAAGGTACTTTTAAGTTTTAATTGAATAAACTTTAATATTAACAAAATGATACCTTCTTAAACATTTGGAGCAAACACTCCGTGTAGACTCGTTAGATTAGCGACTCTATTCATGGACATTGGTGGAAGATAATGTCGATGGTGTTGCTATAACAAATTTATCTTTCATTAGAAAACAAGTGTATATCAAATAGAACGAAATGAAAAAAGTTTTGATAATCAAATTACCTTTTTGGATACAACACTTGTAGCAACTTGTTGGTAATCTTCCTCACTATCATCACTTGGATCTGGGATGTAGTCTACATCCCCCTCATGAGTGTTTTGTTTCGCTGTTTTTTTCTTCATTTGATGACTTTGTGCCAGACTAGTCATATAGTTTACAATTTTTTTTGCTCTTAGATCTCTTACTCTTTGTTGGTTCTCTTGAACCCTCATTTTTCTTATTTGAAAATACTCGTTATCTTCTCATGTAAAATTTTTTACTTTTCTTGTTACTTTTTGCCATTCAACCTTATCAAAGTTAAAAACTAACCAATGAAGATAGTTAAATTAGCCGTATAGACTAAATTGCTACCGGGTTACGAGTTGATTAATGTTTTGGGACTGGTTAATTCAACAGATAATAGTTTTTAAAAGAAGGGGTTATGCCAACGATTTTTTTCCGTGTTCCAGAATACGGTTAACCAACATGTTAACTAATAGACTACGATAAATTGGATCGGATTTTGCAGTTTTTTCTTCTGCAGTACCTCGACGTGACATGAGCGTGAAAGGGGTTCAAGAATCAGTTTCTTTTTATAAGGGCTAAAATCACTTATTTTGGCTTTTTTACCCCAAATTGTAGGGTGGATCTCGAAAGATATGAAAGATCTCCCTCCAAGCCTTACATACGACTTTCATCAAATACGGCTTTCCGCAGAATTCTATATGTATCTATGAGATCGATATTTTGTTCATTAATTACTCCAGATTCTTTCATTTCCATGTAAATATCATTTCCTTCACGAGTCCGTTCACTGACTCCGCCAAATACAGATACGCCTCCGTGAGCTTTGGCAATATTGTTAATCAATTCCATAATGAGTACTGTTTTACCCACGCCAGCTCCCCCGAATAGTTCGATTTTTCCTCCACGGCGATAAGGGGCTAAAAGATCTACTACTTTAATTCCGGTTTCAAAAATACATAGTTTTGTATCTAACTGTATAAAGGCAAGCGCAGATCAATGAATAGGGAATGTTGTGCTATTATCTACAGGACCTAAATTATCAATAGGCTCCCCAAGCACATTGAAAATTCGTCCGAGAGTCACTCCACCGACCGGAACACTTAGCGGAGCTCCCGTATCAATTACGTCCATTCCTCTCGTTAGACCATCTGTAGCACTCATAGCTACGGCTCTAACTCGCGCTATCTATAGGCATTCTTGCTAGTTAGCGCTTTAGTTTGATTGTAGCTAGCGCGCCCCTTTTCTTTCCACTTTCTCTTAGTCAAGCTTTGAAGCCCCTAATGGGATGGGATATTTGAAGAAGCACAGGTTTGGAACCCTATATACAAGGGGCTGGTCTCGATCCCGCTTGGTGGTGCCCCTCTGGATTATTCTTGACTCAACATTGATTTCGTGCTTGAGTTGGAGGGCTCTACCTCCATCCATTGAGTAAAGTAAAGGGAGGGTTTGCTACAGTGATTCGGGTGGTTGGTGGCCCCTTCGAGAGTTGTGGGTCCTTGCCACTGCATGAGTGGTAGCTCACGCTCAAATGTCCTCCGACACGAGTCCTAGTCATTGCGCTGCGGTCCGTTTCCCGGCTTCGCTAGCGCGATTTCTCTTTGGAATTCACTTGAAAGCCCCTTTTCTAGTAGACCTGGGCTTGTTCCATGGCGCGAAGTCTCTTCTGGTGTGGAACCATAGAAGGAATTCAATCACTACTAATTGGTATCTTTATTTATGCATCAATGACGATAGATGCATTCGCCATAGTTTCAGCATTACGGCAAAGCCGTGTCAAATATATAGCGGATTTGGGCGCTCTAGCCAAAACGAATCCTATTTCGGCTATTACCTCCTGGTTGTCATCGCTCGATCACTTCCTTTTACACTAAATGATTGCTTAAGGACCTTAGCATACGGTCTGGACTGTTTCCCTCTAGACTTTGGATCTTAGCACCCAAAAAGTCTGTCCCCAATCCCATGGAAATACCCCTTTATGAAAGAAAAAATACACTGTGTAACTTTATTGCATTGGAAAAGACTATACTATGACTATGTTATGGACCCTCCCTTCACCACCCCCATGTGGATGGTCTACAGGGTTCATAACTACTCCTCTTACTACAGGGCGCTTACCTAGCCAACGCTTAGATCCGGCTCTACCCAAACTTTTCTGGTTCACCCCAACATTCCCCACTTGTCCGACTGTTGCTGAGCAGTTTTTGGATATCAAAAGGACCTCCCCAGAAGGTAATTTTAATGTGGCCAATTTCCCTTCTTTTGCAATCAGTTTTGCTACAGCACCCGTTTCTCTGTCTTACACAAGGAAAAAGACTTGTATCAATCAATGGCATGAAGGAGTTGAATCAGGAACAGAAAGACTTTCAAAGCCAAAGCAAAGGCATTCGTTTACGCTGCTTAGATGATTCGTGCTAGCTCTTCTCTTCTTTAACTAGTTACATGAATAGCCTATTGGGCTAGTTTAATAAGATTTCAGTCTACATAAACTTCATTCAATATTGATTACACTCCTTCTCCTACTTCTTTTCCTTATACCCACTATTATGGGACTTAAGGAATAATATAGAAAAAGAGAGGAAAAAATATTCATATTAAATAAATCAAAATCAATCAAATGAGTGAATAAAAATAAAGTTCATCAATAAACCTTGCAGAAGAGATAGATCATGCTGACATGAACTGAGCAAGAATTTCATTTGTATTTGAGCGTAAAAGCGAAGGTTGGAAACCTACTGGTTCAGCCAAGAACCAGAAACCGAATGAAGGAAGTGAAGATCAGAGTCAAAATATGCCGTGGAGAAGAGCTTACTTATGAGCAGAAGACGAAGTCGCAGGGGAACTTGTGGCCGGATTGAATCCTACGTGAATACATGAACCACTTTAACAAAGAAGCCCTCGAGGTTAATAACCAACTCGATTCTATTTCGTCCTTTATTCCCAAAAGAAACCTCCCGGCAAGGCCTAGGAAAGCCCTCATCTCTTTTTCGTGGTCGAGCTTGTCGGAGAAATATACCCTCCCTTATTCATCGCTCTTATCGGCTAACGATCATTAGGCGAAGCGGTTGAATCATCACCGTTCTTAACCGAACTAAGCATGCCTTTACGATCTAATTTTTTTGCAAAAATGAATTATTGCATTCAAAATAAATGTCCGATGACAAGTTGATCGGTTAATTCAATAAGAAATGGGAGTTAGCACACGATTTTGTTAGTACCATCCAACCAAATCCAATTTAATTGTTTACTTATTCAATTTCAATGAGTGAATTTTCAAGTTCAACCAACCCATTTTCAAAATATCAAGTAGATGAATAAGAATCTTGAGAAAATCTTTCATTTGTCTATCATTATAGACAATCCCATCTATATTTTCTATGGAATTAGAACCTGAACTCTATTTACGATTCAGTATTTCTATATCATCGGCTCTTCTTATTTATATTGATTTACGTCTAGCTTGTTGTTCTATTTTTTTATCTTTTCGTAGAAATATTCCGCATATTTTCACATCTAGTATTTACATATATACAACATATATCACTTACAATATATATCACTGTCAACGGGGAATTTCTTAGTATTTGGGTGATTTTTAGGTATTTCAATAAAAAAAATAATTGGTTTGCGCCATATATATGAAAGAGTATACAATAATGATGTATTTGTCGAATCAAATACCATGGTCTAATAATTAAACATTCTGACTAGTTGATAATTTTACTATTAGTTGGGTATTTTGTGAAAGGTTCCTGTAAAAGGTTTCATTAACGCCTAATTCATGTCAAGTAGACCTTATTGTTGTGAGAATTATTAATTAATGAGTTGTAGGGAGGGATTTAAGTCACCACAAACAGAGACTAAAGCAAGTGTTGGATTCAAAGCCGGTGTTAAAGATTATAAATTGACTTATTATACTCCTGAATATGAAACCAAGGATACTGATATCTTGGCAGCATTTCGAGTAACTCCTCAACCTGGAGTTCCACCTGAAGAAGCAAGGGCCGCAGTAGCCACCGAATCTTCTACTAGTACATGGACAAATAAATCAAAATCTTGCATAACTTTATTGACCCGGTCAGGAAAAAAGAAGTAGACTCCACTTTTTTCTATTTTATAATAGTTCTTAATTATTCAATTTGAAAAATTCCATTTTCATGGATATGGATTGATGTAGATGTAGTTATTGGCCTAATCTCTCGAAGGAGTAATTTGAATCTATATATTTTCAAATCATCAATTTTCAAATCATCAATATAGACTATAGAAAAAAAATATATTTTTCATATTAATATAAATTAAAACACAATTCTCGCCGCCTAATCCTAATCAATATAATTGGCTAAAGAAGTCGGAGGAAGAAAGTAGTTGGACAACTGTATACACGAGGGTACATTAGTCTTCTAGGAATTGGCAACATTGACAGAAAGGGGAAAGGGTAGGAATACACTTTTATAGGTGTAGCTATACTAAATTGGCCTAACCTTCGGTTCCCGTAACCAAGTTTTTCTTTATCATTCCTTTTGTACTTTTTCTTACTTCATCCATACTTTTTTACTTTTTAGGAAGTGGGGGGGGGCAAACGGCGCCCTCTAGTTCTACTTCTAACTAAAGGCGAAGAGCCGGCATTGCAAGCAAATAGAGAGTCTCCGCCCAGTTGCGAGCCGGAAAGCGTACCGGCAGTGAGTCGTGAAAGGGCCGCTTGCTTAACTTCATTTTTCTAGATTAAAAAAGAATTTAATGGTAAAGTTCGATTTGATTACCATTAACCTCCAGAATAGTTAACGAGTTTTTCGGTTTGATTCATCTCCTATTCATCTCCAAAAGGTGGCTCTCGGCATGAGTTATATTAAGGTAAGGTGGCCAAAGGCCCCTATGGTCCAGTGGTTACGACCTCTCTCTTTCATGGAGAAAACGAGGGTTCAAGTCCCTCTAGGGGTATACCAATACTCAAGACTATAAGGATTGGGATTTTCTATCAAGTGATCCATCTTTGTCAAGTCCTTCTAATAGTCTACTCAGTGGGACTTTGTATTTTATATCAAATGATATGTATTTGTCAAATCTGACTGGGAGACGAAAGGAAGTTGATTATGGAACGTCTAAAATGAATTAGGCATTGGGTCGATGCCCGAGTGGTTAATGGGGACAAACTGTAAATTCGTTGACAATATGTCTACGCTGGTTCAAATCCAGCTCGGCCCAACAATTTGTCAATCTACTATCAGATGGTAGAACCCTCTTGTTCTTAAAAAATACCTGATACGAGAGAATAAAAAAGAGTCCAAAATTTCTGCTAGATCTCTTCTTATTTCCCTGGGATTGTAGTTCAATAGGCAAGAGCACCGCCCTGTCAAGACGGACCGTTGACGTTTTCCCAAAATTTTCCGCAGGCCTCTCTGAGATAAATAGTCTTTTTTGTGCAATTCCAAATGTGAAGTAAGTCTCCATATCTTATTGGTGAAACTTACTACTTGAAATTCAACAGATCCTCTGTTTTCTTTGTTTTCTTCTTGTTCTTTCAAAAGAATTGAAATAAATGAATTTTTTACCATAAAATAATTTGATACTCCCCTTTTGTGGATGAGTAGAGACGTTTCTTTCCTCCCCACATGGATAGAAGTAGATAAACTGGAATTAATTCTAATTCCCACATGATGAAAAAAGTAAAAGGTCCCAAGAAGAAAATGATCCTATTTGACCACTGTACATTGCTAACATCAAGAAATGGAATAATTGAGAATCCCGAGTAACATGCCAGGCCGCTAAAGTAGCTAAAGTATTGATAAATCCTGTTAATAAAACGGGTCCTATAGACAGCCCATCTATTCCTAATTTCTAACGGAAATCAAAAAAATTGATCCATTTATAGTTCTCTACTAGTTGGATTAATGGATTGTCCAATCGGAAATTATAACAGAATGCATAGGTTGTTAGAAGAAGTTCTAACATACATATACATATAGTATACCACTTAATTACCCTATTTCCTTTATGGGGAAGAAAGAAAATTAAGGAACCTGCAAATATTGGTAAAACTACAATTATTTTTAACCAAGGAAATTTGTTCGTGGTAAAGACAAGATCACTTGGACCAGAAAAACATGTGCTCAAAAATAGATTATTTTTTAGCACAGGTTTTTGCTGTAAAAAAATGGACTCAAGTAGGGGTTTCTGTAACGTATTAATAATCTATACCCATGTTGCGGGTTGTTTCATGCCATAAATAAACTCGAGTGTACAAGATATGGGTTGAGAAGGGGGAGTTAGCAAAGTTGGACAAGATTGGAATGGGCATAGGAACATGTATTGATGTGGTGTGACAAATTCAACCATTTCCCCAGCTTGAATCTCATTCAACCCATAAACACGCGCAATCCCATCTCCAACTGAGACCACTAAACCAATCTCATCCACTTGAAAATTCATGTAAAATTTGCTAATTCTACTTTCTAATAGAGTCGTTAGTTCAGCACCTCTCGGAGAGAATTCCATGATTCTATTTATTTTGGATATAAGGGGGAATACTGCTTTCAATTTCAAAGAGCTCTATTTTCGCTATTCTTATAAATCATATTCGAGCTTGTACTACTAGAACTAGGAGTTGAGATAGCGCGCGGAACACCAACACAAATCCTAGATTGACCCTGAGAAAAAAGATTTTTTTGGTAGAATGCTAAACTGAGAAGGCTAAATAAGCAATGAATCGCGGAGAAAGCTCTTTGGTTCCCTTAACTTAGTTTAAGTAAGAAAGACAGTCTGATTTCCTATACCGAAAGATCGCTCTGGTTTAGCACTTTTCATTTTTTCTTTTCTTCTTTAATAATGTAAGCTATTATTAGTGAGACTGTCATTATCCATTCTGAACTTGAAATTGTTCAGATTATCTCGATAAGCAATACAATCACTAGAATTATTAACTAATAAGAAGTGTGAGTATTGAAAAAAGGATTTGTTCTCTCCACAAACCTACGTACAATTTTTTCGTAAAATCTCGTCTAATAACTAATAATAAGTTAAGTTTCTATCACAATACGAATACGGAACAAAAAGGACAATATGCAGGATGGGTAGAAAGAGTTGTAATACCTGTCTCGATCCAGGGAAACTACAGGATCTAAAAGAATATCCGAATCCTAAGGATCCATAGGATTCATTGTGGATCCAATACAAAAATAGATGATCATGGTTTAAATGGATCGATTTTGTTGGAAAATGCAGGTTATGACAATAAATCCAGTTTACTAATTGTGAAACGTTTAATCATTCGAATGTATCAACAGAATCATTTTATTCTTTATGTTAATGATTCTAAACAGACTCCATTTTTGGGGCAATTGAAGTAATGAGCCTCCCAATATTGGGAGGCTCATTACTTCAATTAGTCCCCATGTTCCTCGAATGGATCTCTTAGTTGTTGAGAAGGTTGCCCAAAATCGGTATATAAGGCGTACCCAGTAAAACTTACAAGTAAACCAGATATAAAGATGGCGACGTCCATCATTTTTTACAGATGGACGAGCAGGTTCCATAATCAAAATTCCCTTTTTAGTTAATTGTGTAAGATTTAAATGTCTCCTAATTATATCCAAATTCATTTCTTTCCTTTGAATATAGGATATAGTAATATTTCTTACATTTATGAGGCTAACCAGTAGACCGTATATCTGGATATTATTCATCATTTTTGATTCAATTGATTCAAACGTCTGGTCCATCTTAATTGCAAAGGAAAATCTCCTTTAAATAATATGTTTAGTTTTTCAATTGATTCTAAAAAAGATTCTTCAATATTGTTTTGATTCTTTAATTCAAAATATTGTTTTGAATTGGATGGGCTAAAATTTAAAAAATCCTCACCCTCCTCTTTCCTTCCCTTTATATTTTGATTTTCACTAAAATTTGGATTTATATTCAAATTAAAAAGAAGTAAGTTGCTTGGGATAAACCAAGGTTTCTCTTTATATTTATGATAAAGTATACTCAATTTCATCTTTAGTAGGTTCATCTACAACATCTGGTGGTGCCCATGTGGGCGCGTTCCTCTCTGGGTCGGTCTGGTTTCAAATCGTATTTCCGCGAAATACGATTTGAAATCGAAAATTTCAAGAAACTTATTTTCGTCCAAGAAATGGATTCAAAATTAAAGTAAGGAGTGGCAAATATGAAAATAAGAGCTTCTGTTAGTAAAATTTGTGAAAAATGTCGACTAATCCGTCGTCGGGGACGAATTATAGTAATTTGTTCCAACCCAATACATAAACAAAGACAAGGATAATAAGACTCGTTAAAGACCAAAAATAGTGGTATTTGCTAGCAACAACATAATGGAGGCAGTCAATCAATGTAGATTGATCCGAAATCTGATTCAAATCCAACATAGCACCCATAGGTACATAAGAAATGTATTGAATCGATTATTTTTAATGAATAGATCCGATCGCAACTTCGAATATGGAATTCAAAGGGATCAAATAAGAAAGGATAATCTGAATCATAGAACTCTAATGAAATATACGATCAACCAACATTTATCAAATTTGAAAAAGAGTCAGAAGAGAAGGTTCGATCCTCTTTTTTTTTCAACCCAAGACATAAACAAAGACAAGGATAATAAGACTCGTTAAAGACCCAATATAAAAATAAGAAGGGGGATCTGTTGTTACATGAAATGGATATATCCATATATCTCTGACTCAAATTTATGAGATGATAAAATATGGCAAAAGCTATACAGAAAAAAAGATTTACTTTTTGTTAAATACAGAAAAAACGTCCTTTTCTTCTCCAATATTCCCCAAAAAGACTCAGTTATTTTTCCTTGGGGTTCCATTCCATATTTCATATAGATAGAAGTCTTTTGCTATTATTATATGTTAAATGAGACCAAAAAGACGAAATGAAAAGAAAAATTCTAGATTTTAATAGAGGAGATAACGATGTGGAAAACAAGTATTGGCCCATAAATTGACCGCCCAATGAATTCAATTTGATTATTCCTTCTTCTTATTATTATTATTAAGCATCTGAATCATGACTTGTCTTCTTATGACTCATGAATCAGATATATTCGTTTTTTGAAAGAACTGTTCAAGGAAAAAGCAATCCCCTCGCGCACTACCGGTTGATCCTCAGACCTGCCCCCATATTGAGCCTTGGTATGGAAACTTACTAAGTGATAACTTTCAAATTCAGAGAAACCCTGGAATTAAAAATATGGGCAATCCTGAGCCAAATCACGTTTTCCGAAAACAAACAAAGGTTCAGAAAGCGAAAATAAAAAAAATTAAGAATATCGCTATTCTTCATATGAATACTACGACTGAAAAAACAAAAACAAAGCCCCTTGTCGGGTTTGAACCAAGGGCTTACGCGTTACCATGGGATTACTCTACCACTGAGTTAATAAAAGGGCTTGGTTCATTAAATTCCTGAGCGGGTCTGTACTATGTAAGTAAAATATATCTTCTTATATAAGAAGCCCAGTTACACATATACAGAAGGGCCTCGACCTTTTTAGGAAACGGATACCAGTTAGCTAAAACAATTTTGATAAGGGCCACATCTTAGTTTAAAATAAAAGTAAGCTTACCCGAGAAAAGACGTGTTCTAAACGTAAGCCAGGGGCAAAACAGATATGTATATAGTTTTGACATTTATTATTTGTTTTAAAACGGTAAAAAAACTTTTTTTTCCTAATTTGTTTCTCAAACCACGCCACGGTTACTCGCATTTGCATTTAGGAGAAGTGAAGAAACAATGAATCAAATAATTTGGAGAAATTGAATTAGCACCTTGCATTTTACTAGTATGGTGACTCTCAGTTTCATAAGCATCATGGTCTTCAACATTGTCTTCACCATGGTCTTCAACAGGCTCATTAAAGACTGTAGAAGTGATACGTAGCCCCTTGCGTCTACCCATACTGTAATAAACCAAATTGAATATCATCAAAATGTTGTGTGTGTGTCTCTCTCTATCTCACTATATATATATATATATATATGTATGTATATATATAGGGGAGGGTTATACTAAAAAGAAGTAGTATCCTAGGAAGACTAAGAATAAATCATAGCCATTAGATCATGTTAATCAATGGTTGAGATTTAAAATTACCAAAAACCGACATAGTTTCCTATAATTACTTTTTCACCACTATAACCAACATAGTTTCTCATAATTGTTCTTTAACCATAGATTGTAATGCCACTTGTCAAAAATCTATTGGTTCTTACTATTCTTAGGAAACTCTTTCTTTTTATTTGAACTCTTTTCTGTATATATATATATATATGTATTGGTTCATTTCAGAATATATTACTGTGTAAATCATGTATGTGATCACATGTTAAATCACATATATACTAAGTTCGTTCTATTACAAGTCATTGACGTCTGATAAATATGATAAAAAAAAGTTTTCTCTTAACATAAGAGTATATTAATAACAAAATGAAAAGAAAAGTAAGCACACCTTTGAGAATGAAGGTATTGCCCAGTTTCTGGTCTCTTCAACCTCTGCACTAGCGATTGAAATCAACATTTTTATTCAGAATCCAAATCAATTCAACCATTTAAATTAACATTTTTGTTAAATAGATATTCCAGTAAAATATTCAAAACCCTATTTTTACATATCAATATATGTTCTTGTTGTTCATCAGTTGATAAATATTCGATTAGTACCCTCAATTGTGTCTGAGTCAATTTCAATTTTACATATCCGAAACCAAATAAATTCCAAATAAATAATCTCCTATTTGAAAAGTTGTCTCAGAAAAATTAAATCCCAATTGAGTTATTGTTAGTTTAAAGTAATTCTCTAATCAAAGGCGACTGAACCCGAAAAACTCATTATTGACGACTTTTAAACCATAAGAAATCAGGGCTGCTGATTAATCGAATATTTTCAGCATAATATGGCCGCTAATCTATATGTGTTTTGACATAATTTCCCGATGATTAAACCCTGGGATTCACAGATGCAGTTCAAAACATGATTTTTAACCAACTAGGAGCGTATTTGGATCTTAATTTTATAATATAATTAATTACCTTTTAAGCTGATTAGTTTATCTATTAGAATAAAAAAAAAGTAGTTTATACCTTATATTTATCTCGACAACAAGTAGAGGTTGAACAATAAACTTGTTAACCGTACCTACCGGAAATTTGAATTGAAACCGAACCGATTAGAAATTTTATCCTGTAAAATCGGTTTCAAAACGGTAAGCCATACCGAAACCTGTCAAAACCTGAACCGAAACTGGTTGTAACATGGTCAAGAAACTGGTTTCAGTATTGGTCCATGATGGTGAAATCTGACCAATAGTTTTCAAAATTTGTCACTTAGAATCTATTAGTGATGATAGATTAGGAATAGCCAATTAGGGTGGTTGATAGTTATGTAGGTTATATGGTCCCTAATGGACAACTAGAGTTGATAAACACTAAAAGAGTCGAGACCGAGCCAAGGTCAAGCCCATTTAAGTTGTTTGGGTTGTGCCCGAGCTCAAGCCTTTAAAATAAGCTTGTTCAATAAATGAGACCTAGCCCGAGCCTCACTTATCGAGTTAACGTCGACGCTTGATCCTAAACAAGCCTATTATTATTATTATTATTATTATTAGAATTTTTCTATAAATTAATGGAGTAACTATATTATTAATTTTTTATTATTATAATAGTTATTATTTATAATTATGATAAAATGATATTCCCTCCGTCCCATTAAAAGTGTCATGGCTTGAAAAACACCAAGTTCAATGTAGATTGAATAATTACCTTTTTTTTGCTTATCAAATGACAATAATGCTCTTGAAAATTGGATCAATCAATATTGTTTATTAATGTTAGTTGTATGTATTTAAGGGTAAATTTAACAATTGACTAATAAATTTTGAAAGTGCACATTTGTAATGGGGAAAAAATGAAATATGGACACTTTTAGTGGACATTGGCCGCCAATGACCTTTTCACTAATGGCATTAGATTCCGGATGGTTTTGGTGACATGTATAATGACTTGCATGATGAAGTGACAAAAATAGTGACGTGTATTGCATATGTGGTAAAAAAATATTTTAAAATTAAAATTTTCTAACCAAAATAAATGAACTGGGCCATATTTTTTTAACAAGGACATACGAACTGAACAACTTTTTAACCAAAATTAACGAATCAAACCACTTTTTTCTAACAAGAATAAGCGAACCAACCCACATTTTTAACAAAAATAAACAAACCGAACCACATTTTTAACAAAGTAGTTCGGTTCGTTTATTTTTGTTAAAACAACGATTCGGTTCGTTGATTATATATATATATATATATATATATCGTGCATACATACATTTATAACAATAATTATATAAAAATCACATTAATAGATAGGAAATGAGCCAAGCTTGAGCTTGAAAAACTATTCACGAGGGTATATTCAAACTATAAAAATTATAAACAACACCACTGTTTTGGGTACTTAGTGATTTCTCTTGATCTTTTGTATGAAAACGATAACCCTTAACAAGGTATCAGAGTATCGTTTCACACTTCTAAGTGGACCACGAGCAAGCCATTTTAGATCTTCAGTTACCTCATCACCTCGCTCTTCCATACGTGCAACCTACAACACAGTTGATAATAGCCATTTCACTAAGATCCCAAATAACGAATTAAAATATATTTAATATTTAATTTGAATTACCCTTTCCTTAGACCAATCAGCAAACTGTTGGCCATGAATCTTGTTCATTTCATAATCTGGCATTCGACGAGGACGGCCCTTGACTAACCGTTTGTGTTCCCTTAAAAGAAAATTCGAATTACTAAAGTTTTGTGATAGATGATTTAAAGCATAGGTGTATCTAAAAACAAACATAAATTATCTTACTCTTGAAAACGTGTAGCCGACTCAACATTAAATAATACATAACAATAAGCTTGAGTGAGAGACTTTTGGGAACATATTGTCCTAAACGCAATTTACGAGCTAAGGCACGACCGGGACAAAGATTATTGGATTCTTCAATTTGATTTTGGTGACCCTCATTATCATTCCTAATTGCTCTAGTGAAGACGGTTTCTTCTTTTGATAGATATCTAAAGCAAAATGTTATACTTTCCTCAGCTAAATAACCTTCAGCAATTGATCCTTCAGGATGAGCTCTATTATGAACGTATGACGTAAGTTTTAGAAGGTCCGTGACTATGTCATAGTTACAAATCAAAAATACTTTAAGAACTTAAAAATGTAGCAAATAATGGATAAATTTATTGAAATGATATTTACCTTTCAATAGGGTACATCCACCGAAACGCAACAGGACCTCCAAATTTAACTTCTCTCGTCAAATGGATCACCAAGTGCACCATTATAGTAAAGAATGATGGTGGAAATATCTTCTCTAGTTTGCATAAAGCGAGAGCAACTTTAGACTCGAGAAATGACAAATCCTTGTAGCAGATGGCCTTAAAAAATTCGAATAACTCGATTATAACAGAGCTTACATGGTCAGGCAAAGTTCCACGTAATGCAATCGGCAAATACTCATGCATCAGCATGTGACAATCATAACTTGTCTTCCCAATTAGTTTACGCTCATTTAAGTGTACACGTCTAGAGATATTAGATGAAAATTCATCGGAAGGCTTGATTGACTTGACGGTTTTTAAAAATTCATTCTTATCACCTCGGGTCATTTGATAGCAAGCTTTTGGCATGAAAGTGATATTAGTTCTAGGTCGCTTCTTTGGATGTAATTCCTTCCTTATACCCATTTGCTGTAAGTCAAGTCTTGTTTTATAGGTATCTTTGGACTTTCCTTCTTGTCCTAGTATAGTACCCGCTATGTTGTCACAAACATTCTTTTCAATGAGCATCACATCTAGATTGTGACACAACAACAAATGCTCCCAATACGGCAACATAAAAAAAATACTTTTATTTTTCCATGAACCACGAACATCGTTGTCTACAAGAAATTCCATGCTATCTAGTTGTTGTATAACCTCATCTCTAGAAGGAGGAATAGGGGCGATTCTAAATTCATTGTGTCCAACAAAGGATCTAATGTCTGAACACCAAGGATGGTCAGATGGAAGCCACCTCCTATGACACATGTAACACCATTTTCTTCCATAAGTTAGCCATTTGGAATCAGTACCAAAACCACATACATGACATGCAAGTTCTTCTTTAGTGCTCCACCCTGATAGATTGGCATAGCCTGGAAAGTCTGATATGGTAGAAATAACAGCAGCCTTTAACTGGAAGTCTTGTTTAGTTGAGGCATCAAATGTATTAATTCCATCTTCCCTCAATTCCTTCTATTCTTTTATCAAAGGTTGCTTATACACATCTATCTTGTTTCTTGGACCTTTAGGACCTTGGATAATTAAAGAAAAAATAATATTTGGTTGTTTCATAACCAACCAAGGTGGCAAGTTGTATGGAATAAGAAAAACTGGCTAAATATTGTGTGCCACATTCATTGTACTCAACGGGTTGAAGCCATCACTTGATAGAGCTAGCCACACATTATAGGGATCACTAGCAAATTCTGGAAATTTTTCATCAAAGTTTTTTCAAACTAATGCATCTGTTAGATGCCTCAATTTTCCGCCTTTAAAAATCTCTATATGATGCCACTTCATAAGGTTAGACATCTTTGATGACATAAACAATCTTTGAAGTCTAGGCTTTAAAGGAAACCACCGTAATATCTTTGAAGCCTTCTTCTTGGGAACACTAACTTCTTCATCTAGACTAGAATCATGAACTTTTCACAAAAAGAGCAAACTTCATCTTTTTCCTTTTCATCCCAAAATAGCATGCAACCATTAGGACAAGAATGAATTTTTTCATATCCTAATCCAAAGTTAGCCATGATTTTTTTTCATATGTTGTGTTGTTTTAGGTAACACATTTCCTTCGGGTAAAAGTTCCTTTAGAAACTCTAACAGCATTGACAAAGATTTGTTGCTCCATCCATGGAGACATTTTATATGGTATAAATGCACCACACATGATTATTTGTTGATTTTTCAATGCAGGTACACCTTTTCTTCAGCTTCCTTGACAAGGTCATCGAATTTGCATATATTATTATTTGTCTCTGTACTGTTATTTGAATCATTCTCATGTATCTCAACTCCACTTCCACCTTCTGTTTCAAATATATCATTCAACATTTCATGCATCTCATGGTCATATGCGTATTTATCCTTGTTAAGGATTGTGCTCGTTGATGCATCCATTGTGCTTTCCCCATGATATACCCATTTAAATTAATCTGGCCGGAACCCTGAACATATGAGATTATCCAAAACAGATTGTCACTCTGATATTCCATGTTCAGACAATTTGTACATGGACACTTTATCATCCCCCCCCCCATTTACACATGCTCTCTCAAATGCAAAATTTAAGGCGTTTTATCCTCACTAACAAAAGTTTGACTTGATCTTGGTGCAAGATACATCCAGGATCTGTCCATAACTATTCATAATGAAATATTAAACATTTTGTAAATATTATTTCAGAGGTTAATCAGAAACGCTAATTTTGTTGCAAATTTCAACATCAATGCATGCGTGATACAACATGTCCGTATTTATTAGCAATAACTAAATCAAAATCACTAGTAGTTACATGAAGCACAACATCAATTATAAACTAACGAATAAAGTTGTCTGCTATGTTTTTGTTAAGTGCACGCCAAGTGTTTGATTAAATGTTTTAAATAATTTATGTTCATAATAAACTGTTTTCATGATGATTTAATACAAACTTGCTGATCGATTGAAATCAGTAGTGTACCTTTTGATTAGAATGAAGAATCTATGATCAATTGCAATATGGAAGGTTGTATTGATTACTTGCTCAACGAAACCTAATAGCCCTCTTCCCTCCTCGCACCGTCACAATTGTTGTTTTGGTTTATCGATTGTTGTGGATCAAAAGGTTTTGGCATGTTTGTGTAGCATATAGATACTATCAGACCACGATTATGTACACTATATAATATTCAGTGTTTGTATCTTATATCAGCTGTGGTTTATGGTCTAACTGTTAGGTTGTTTGTTGCCTAACCTAAATAAATGTCGCATGGTCAAAATCTACCTGGGAGCATTTATTTTTTTTTTATTTTTTTTGTTTAAAAAAACATATAACTCACCTTTTTTATACTATATTACAGACTCGTTTTTCCACTCTAACCAAATTGTGGCCTGTTTTCTAGTGGTTAAGTTGTTTACTTCTTACTGGAACGTCACAAGTTCTAATCATTGGAGCATTTTTTAAATGATTGTTTAATTAGTTTCTCCATGTTATATAATAACTAGTTTTTGCGTATCGTTTGATTCTATGGTCACCCTTTTTTCTTTTTTAGTTTTCTCGCTTCCTATGCTTGTTTAATTAGTTTCTCCATGTTATATAATAACTAGTTTTTGCGTATCGTTTGATTCTATGGTCACCCTTTTTTCTTTTTTAGTTTTCTCGCTTCCTATGCCATATTAAATAACCAATTTTGCAACTTTAATCATTAGTCGTTAGATTGTTAACATTTGACTATAACATATTAATATAACATTTAAGTACATGTTAAAAAACACAACATACAAAAAAACCACGTGGTACTGAAATATGAAATAAGTTGTTAGGCTATCTAGGCCTGTAAACAGACCAGATGGTTAACCAATTGTTCATGAATTCAACGAGAAGTTTGTTTGCGTTTGTTAATAAGTGAATGAACATAAAAAAGAAATATCATTCAACTAACTAAATAAATAAACACGATCACTAATTCTTTTTTTTATCTTCATTGGATCACACAACCTTTAAAAGTGTGTGTCAAGCAAATATGGCACACACAAAGTGACATTAAAAACCTAAACTTACGTGACTCAAATGCGAAATGCCACTATAAATGGCATACGCAAGGTGCCACTAAATCCCTAAATTATAGTGACACAAATACTAAATGCCACTAAAAACATGTGCGAAGCAAGTGTGACAAATATAAAGTAACCCTAAAACCTAAATTTAGTAGCACAAATTCTAAATGTCACTAAAAATACGTGCCAAAAAATGTGGCATAAGCAAAATGTCATTAAAACCTAAAATAGTGGCACAATAGCTAAATGCCATAAAAATTGTGCCACTGAATGGTTTTATTTATTTATTTTTTTGTAGTGAAGTAAGCAAATAGCAAGTTAAGCATAAACTAATATACACACATGGATTAACATTTGCAATTGAATACTATATAATATGAAAATATCTAAATTACACATATGTCCCCAAAAGATTTAAAGTGAGTAAATTATGGGAGTAAAATACTCACCTTATCAAATGAGCAATAAAATAATGATTTGATAAGAAAGATAATTGTAGATCAAACTCTTACAAGATATCATAATAAAGAATAGTTGCGGAAAAATAAATTTAAATATTTGACAGTTTGAAAGAGAGTTGGGAATATTGATGATCGGTTATTATTATTATGACAATTAAATATTACTTAGATCTATTATTATTTATTAATAAAATCCTTTAACATGCAAATTACAATATATTCATATATATAAAGATTAGTTTAACCATTTAAATATCATTAATATATTTATAACCATTTTTAGTTACATAAAACCTTTAATATTTAGATTTTAAAACAAGTTTTATGTCACACCCCAACCTACGCGAAAATGTCGGGGCGTGAACTGATTGTCACAGCTCTCAAGATTACTATCATGCAACATTATAAGTTTCAATATATATTTAATAATTTCAAATAAAACAAATGTCATTACAATATCCAAATAAAACAAAGTGCAAATATCAAACAAAAATCATAATAAAATTTTTCATTAAGTTTTCTTCTAGCATAAATCCTTAAGTGATCTTGTACTTCAGTTACTTCACATCAAACGATGACCTGCATATGCGTTGAAAATAAAATAGTTTTGTCAACACAAGGTTGAGTGAGCAACACACCGGTTTTGTAAGGCCCCGTTACCGGTGCCCTACTTTGGTCGTTGGATTTACTCATAAACATAGTTATAAATATCAGAGTTAATTAAAACTTTCGCGGAATATAAAACTTCAACCATAAAATATATTACACAACACTCAAATCTCGTCTTAACAAACATTCATCATTGTTTAAACTAAAACATCGTCATTAAAAACATCATAACATTTACTTGAGGTGCCAATATCTTGAATTCCATGCCATGTGTCCTCATCAAGCGAGCTGCCTCATTCTACTCACCTGCGTGCATACTAAAAGTCAGCTACGCTGAGCGAGTTCTAGTTAATCAAGTAACATACAATACATCCATACACATTCATATATACGCACCCGAAAGTACATATACATACATAGTTCTTTACCCTTCTTCATACGTTCATACTACCATACTTTCCTTCTTTCCTTTTATACATGCACATATATACTTATACTTCGTCCTAAAACATTCGCAGATATTATTAGGGTATGTTCCCTACATTCGCGGATATTATTAGGGTCTGTCCCCTACATTCGCGGATATTATTAGGGTCCGTCCCCTTCATTCGTGGATATTATTAGGGTACATTCCCTTTCTAACCATACCTTCCATACCTTTCTATACATTCATAATTATAACTTCCATACGTACATACATCATTTATATTTCATATATATATATATATATATATATATATATATATATATATATCAATCATATCTTTAAACTATCCCCTTGATGGTACATGCAATATCCGAAGATCGTTCATGCATCATCAAGAAGTCATTCACACATAAATCATATAAGACATACACTTACCGCTTAGGCATATAAGACATACACTTACCGCTTAGGGTAAGTGTATTAACTAATCACATCGAATAAGCACACAGCCCCAAAAACATAACAAGGAAGTGGGGCTAGAAACTCACCTGAATGTGGTTACGTTCACCGTTAATGGTAATCCCTTTCTTTAGTTGTGCACGGCTAACTATATAACAATTACGTGTATTAATTACTATCACTTTCCATATCGCGTTTTTAGTTCAATTATTACCCTCAACGAACGGGGGTCTGGGGGCAGCGCCCTTGGCAGCAGGGTTCTAGGGGCGGCAGCCCCTAGCGGGGTCCAAGGGGCAGAGTCCCTGGCTGGGTTAAGCTGCCATATCAGGTTGGAAAAATTTTATTTTCGTTATCTGTCTTAACACATTTTCCATTAGGATTTTAAAGTATTTTCTATTTCGTTAACTTGTTTGCTATAACGAATTAAGCCTAATTCGTTACTTTTCATGATCTTATTCGTTAGTCTGGTTCGTTATCTTAACATAGCGAATTGGTGAGTGACGAATCACCTTATTCGTTATATGGTTCGTTATCCTACTTCGCTAGCCTAATTCGTTATCCTAACGAATTGGGTGGGTAACGAATCACCTGATTCGTTATCTGCTCATAATGAACTGGGGAACTGATTCGTTATTTGGACATAACGAATTTGTGAACTAATTCGTTATCTTATCATAACGAATTGCATCAGTCTTATCCAGACTTTGACTCAGGGTCAAAGTCAAAATTGCCAAGAACACGAAATAGTCAACATTCACTAGATCTGCAATTAAACCCTCAATTCTTAACGAAACAACAGGATTTAGGTATCAATGAACTCGGAATCACAACGCTAACAAACCCCAATCATCAAATCGGCCAAACATTCACGTTTAAAGGGTGCGATTTATGCATCTATGTTACGAGTTATTTTAGGTTAACAATTAACCTATCAAACGTTGATCAATTTTAGTAGGATTTGTTGTTTTGGATTCTTTTTTAACATACTAAAACAGATCTATGATTTCTAGATGTAATCCGGACCTAAACGAACAAGTTCTCGATATAAACGTACCTTAAACGTGTCGATCTATGGACACGATCTAGTATTGATGTAGGTTTGGCTCGTTACGACGTTCCAGCACCAACAAGCGCCGGTTTTCGCCTTCGGATCTTGAGTCGGGATATAGGATAGTGTTAGTGTGTGTTTTTTATGGTGTAGGCTATGGTGTAGAGATGGATAAAAATGAAAAGGTTTAGGGTTTAAGGGGTATTTATACTCCCTTAAGCCCATGGACTTAAGGCTCATTCCATCTCTTATTCCATCTTTCTAAGTCCAAGCCCATCATCTTATAGTTTATTTATCTAAACCGATAACGACACGCTATAAAATAAACGAAATTTATTTTAATATTATAACCCAAAAGTAGGATGTTACAATATAGTATATATAAAAATAAGTAATTGCAACAAGTCATATGAGAATAACAGATTAACGAAATGAGCAAGTATAACTGAGATGTCTAGAAGCACAAAGTTATAACGACTGGCATATGATCATACTATTCTGAGATTATTTTGGACCTCTCTGAATGCGGTTCACGTAAAGCAAATAAGCACATAACAAGCATGGTATAAAATTCGTTAGCACATAAGTAAATAGTTGCAGTTTTACGCATATGTGAGAAATACAATTTACGCATATGTCCCAAAACATGGGAAAAGAAGTAAAATAGGGGAATGTGGTACTCACCTCGATAGACGAACAAAAGTGAAAAGGGAATATTAAGATTGATGATTTCGGATCACGCGTTGACGATAGCGCCTAATAAGGATAATAGAATACAAAGATACTAAGTAAATGAATCGGATAAGAGAGTTCGGTAATTATAATTATTATTAACTCAAATTATATTATTTAAACTTACTTAATTTATAAATCCCATTTAGCCTTATTGAATATTATATTTTATGACGTAGTAATATTTGTATAAATAAAATACATCCTTCGAAATTAATTAATTCGTTAACTATATAAGTAATTTAAATATTTTATTATGTAAAAATATTATATGAGTAAAATACATCTTTTAAAATTTATTAATTTATTAAATATATATAAAGTTTACCTTTTTGTATATATACATATACATATATATTAAATCAATAACATTAATTTACGTGTTATTATATATACGTATACATACATATATGTTTACATATGCATACATACACGGACAAAAGACACGAGAAACGAGTATTATATGATCAATTTTTAATAAAAATAATTGTTTAATAGTTATTATTACTATTATATTTAATATAATACTTAAAAAGAAGAAAAACAACAAAAAAAAACTAAAAGATCGGGGTGGTAGTGGGTCGAACCTACGACCTGCCACACCACAATCAAGGAACCAACCAACTGTAACTGGGCTAACCAGTTCTTGCATCATAGTTTAGAAACAATTTATTATAACCAAACGCGGCCAAACAAGAACAAACCCTAACAGCTGAAATTCCCAAATCTGTTACTGTTTCGCTTAATTAACCTTAGGGTTAACGTTCCCCGATCAAAATCAAACTGATTTCACTACTAAATTACCTTAATCGATATTGATTTGATGGTGTAATGCTTGATATAGTGGACGGCTGAGGATGATGACGAAAAGGGTATCAATCGACGATGTAAACCCAATTAATTATATGTTTAAGATTGGCGCTGGTATATAGGTTGTATACATTAGTTTAATTGAATTATATTAGACGATTTCTTGTATAACAATAAACGGGTTATGACGGCTTCGCAACATAAGCAATACAAATCCACTAAGATTTGTTATTCCTAATTCTAGTGTCTGTGAGGCCGATTTGTATGCATAACAAAGATCGTAACAATAAATTTCATAAATCAGAACGCAAATTAAGGGCCAGGTTATCAAAAACGGGTCGTCGGATTGCACTTATGGGCATAAGGGTATGGGTTCAGGGTAAAGGATTATTAATATGATAATATAATCGGATTTTACGATATGATCCTTCAAGATTTGGGATGGAAACCAAATAGGGTTCAAGTTAGTTTTGGGTTAAATTTGAATATAAATCAAAGTAGTAATATTTATATTAATTAAAAATGATAAACAAATATTAATAAATAATATTAACTTGAATAATGCGATACTTTTATTGATAAAATTTCGGAACGTAAAACGAGTCGGGTCAATGAATAAAAAATATTATTTTGGAAAACCAAGTTGTTACATATATATATATATATATATATATATATATATATACACATAGGATTTTTAACAAAGATGTGGAAAACTACATGTTAATCTTGTCGGTTTTTTTAAAAAATAAGGTTTATTTAACATTTATTATTATTATTATTACTTAATAATTGATTAAATACACAAAAATACCAAAAAAATGCTAAAAAGACGGGCTGGGTACTCGAACCCGCGCTCCAGCCGTCTCACAAGTCTTAACCATGGGTGCACCAGCCAACTGGGCTGGTGGCTAACTCATGTATAAACCATAAACGGTCAAATATATATTAACAGTTTAAAGAAACCCAATTCACATAAACCGTAGGATTAACAATTGAGTTAATCTATTATTGTTAATCTAGTTAATGTTAGGGTTTATGTTAATTGATCAACGACAAACACAATACAATAATCAATTACCTCTTATTATGTTATATGACGGGTTAGTTACGAAGAACAACGGCCGGCCAAGATGAACTCAAGAACACGATCAAACAGTGGTAGTATTACAAATAGGTATATGGGTTAGGACGGCGAAGGTTAGAGTATGATTTTTATATGTTTAATTGAATTATAATTTCATGTTAACATGTCTATTATGCACGGATTTTTTTCCGCTTAGTATAATAGGTAAAACGAATCCATTTTGATCGATATAACATAATTAGAGGTGTCGGCAGGACGATTAAGTAATGAATAACAGATCTTTTGATTCAATTTCCAAGTATACGACGTGAACTAAGGTGCAAGCTAAAGAATGGGTATACGGGTTCGCTATATGGGTTACGGATTTGGGTTTGGATAATGGGTAAACGAGTTGGAAAGTTATAATGTCCAGAATTTGCAATCTAGTCTTGGAGTATTAAGAGGGAAACACAATTGGGTAATAGTTTAGTTTAGGGTCAAACTTATAATATCTAGAAAGTTATATATATATATAATAAATAATTAAACAATAATATTATAATAATTAAATAACTCGATAAATGCAGAATTTTGTTTGATATGATAGCCCAAGCATGTAAATAGGTCGGGTAACGATTACAAAATAAAATAAGAAAAACCCGAATTGTTATACCCAAACATAATTTAACTTCCAAAAAATTTAAAAAGTCATAAAGAGGCCAAATTAAGGAATCCCAAACACCCCTTTAATCTCATTGCTAATCTTTGTATGTTAACAAATATGTCGGGTTAGGATTATAGGTGTTCAAAAAGATACGAATCCGAATTCGTATCCGAAATATACGAAAATCCGAATCTGAATTATCCGAAAATTCTGAAATCGGAAATTTCGGATATCCGAATCTCGGATATCCAAATTTTCGGATTCAGATAGTGACTCTAAAAATTTTTGGATAGTTCGGATTAAATTATTAAATGATAAATATTATTTATTAATTTCGAATAATTTTTCGAATACTTGTATAATTTTTAGATACTTCAAATAATTTTTTTTGGATATTTCGGATAATTTTTTGGTATTTCGTATAATTTTTTGGATATTTTAAATAATTTCGATAATTTTTGGATACTTCGAATAACTTTTTGGATATTTCGGATATCCAAAATGTTTTTAAAAGTAGTTCTTAAATTTTTTTTATAAATAGTTTTTTTTTTTTGAAATTTCGAATTCAGATAGTGAAGGCATATCCGAAAGGTCCGGATATCCGAGTTTCGAATATCGGCTTTGAACAACCCTAGTTGAGATAATGTTAGCATGTACAACTTTCTCACTTTACAATATATTGTCTCTAAGACATGTTTAAACAGAACACTTAAGATATACTATAAAAGAGGTTTTGTATACTTTATAAATACATCCTAATATTGGAGTTGATGAAAACTATAGAAAGTAGTCTTAGATATCTTATGAATGATGCTTAAGAATGATGGTCAATTTGTTAATTTTGGTAATATAGACTTTGTAACATCTTGAATTTCTAGGAATATTATTAAAATATTATTTACGTTGGACGAATTAATTTAAGTTATTAAAAAATAATAAATGTATAATAATAATAATAATAATAATGATAAAAAGATGGTGGGTTAAAATAGATGGAATTAAATCATGGATTTAGATGAAGATGGGCCAAAGGTCTATGGGTTTAGGGAGTATAAATATCCCTTAAACCCTAAATCATTTCCATCTCCATTATTCTACACTCTTTACACTATTCCATTCAACGATCCAAGACCAACCAAAGTTAAGAAATCATTTATCTCAGTTGACCCAACAATTTAGAACCCAACAACGCAGCCCCGGGGTGCCGAATGAGCCGTTTGAATCTAGATCTAGCTTATTTCAGGTGTTTAATTAACCAAAAACAAGCTTAAGGGCGTATATGTATATACGGCCGTATATGTATGTGTAACGTATATGTATATACGTCGTGTGTCTGTATGCCATATATGTATGTGTAACGTATATGTATGTACGCCGTGTATGCATGCCGTATATGTATGTGTAACGTATTTGTATGTATTTCGTGTATGTATGTATGCCGTGTATGTATGTGTAACGTATATGTAGGTATGACGTGTATGTATGTATAACGTATATGTATGTATGTCGTGTATGTATGTACACCGCATATGTACGTGTAACGTATATGTATATACGCCGTGTATGTATGTACGCCGTATATGTACGTGTAACGTATATGTATATACGCCGTGTATGTATGCCGTATATGTAGGTGTAACGTATATTTATGTATTTATGGGCTGTGTGCATACTCGATGTGATTAGTTAATACACTTACCTTAAGTGGTAAGTGTATGATATGTGATTGTGTTATGAATGATATGTGAATTATATAGAAATGATTAAGAGTATGTATATTCTATGAAGAAGGAAATGTATCGTTGTATGGTTGTATGCTTAAAGGGTTGCAGACCCTAATAACATATGCAAAGGTTAAAGGGTTGCAGGCCCTAATAATATATGCGAAGGTTAATGGGTTGCAGACCCTAATAATATCTGCAAAGGTTAAAGAGTTGCAGACCCTGATAATATCTGCGAAGGTTATAGGGTGAAATGCTCTTTAAAACACAAATAAGTATGAAAGTATGAATGAATGTATGTATGAAAGAAAGGTAAGCAGGTAAAGTATATAGTATGTATCTTCGGATGCGTATATATAAGTAAGTGTATGAATGGTATGTTGCTTGATTAACTAGAACTCACTCAGCGTAGCTGACTTTTAGTATGCACGTAGGTAAATAGGTTAAAAGAGCTAGCATGAAGATGGAACATGGCATGGATTGAACGGCTGGCATCCAAAGTTGGAAGAAATTATGCTTTATCTTATGTTTTATGTTGAGACTATTTGTGATTTTTAAGACAAGATTTCAATGGTTTGTAAGAAAAGGTTGACTTTTATTATTCTATGAAAAGTTTTGATTACCTCTGATATTTAGAACTGTGTTTACGAGTAAATCCAACGCTAATGTAGGGCACCGGGACCGGGACCATACAGACTTTTACTAATGAATTAACCTAAGATAAGAGCTTGGAGAATTTTAATGATTAAAATCACTAAAACAACTTAAAATTACAAGGAAACTTGCATTATTCCTCACTTTTCATGACACGGGCTTAAGTTGGTAATTCATAGTAATAGTGGGTTTACCCGGAGATGTGACATTATAAAACAACTTGTAATACGCAATTTCCTGTATGGGTCGAGTTGAATGAAAGTGTTCAAAATGAAAGTCCTCCGTTCGAGTTTTGCTTCTACATAGAATATGAGCTGGTCTGTAAGGCCGGCCTCGTTCCCGGTGCCCTACATTGGTGTTGGATTTACTCATAAACACAATTCTAGATGTCAGAGTTAATTAAAAACTTTTCGCGAAATAATAAAAGTCAACCATTCAATACAAAACATCCAAATATTGTCTTTAAACATAACATAAAACATAGTATTAAAACACATGACAATCCTTCTCCATATGTCAGCCTCTTCAGATCATGCCATGTGTCTCCCTCAAGTCAGCTGCTTTAATCTATTAACATGCGTGCATACTAAAAGTCAGCTACACTGAGTGAATTCTAGTTAATCAGGTGACATACAATACATTCACATACTTACTCATTCGTATCAGAAGATACATATTACTTACTTAACCTGTTTATCTTTCTTTCGTATATACATAAGTACATACTTCTTTCTTCCATTCCTTCTTTCTTTCATACTTTCGTATTTTATCTTACCTTTCATATTTAATTATACGTTTTAAAGAGCCTTTCACCCTATAACCTCTCAGATATTATAAGGGTCTGGTCCCTATCCTCTCAGATATTGTAAGGGTCTGGTCCCTATCCTCTCATATATTATAAGGGTCTAGTCCTTCCTTTCCGTTTATTCATACCTTCATACATATATTTCTTTATACTATCATTCATATAATTTCATACACACCCTTCTATATCACTCATATGTAACATCCTAAAATTTTATTTATAAATAAAGAAAGTGATGTTTAGTGATTTCACGTTGTTAATTGTTTAATGTCGAGTAAGGAGGGAGTTGGGCTTAGATTGCGTAAGATGGGTTAAATGAGAATGGGCCTCGGGTCCGTGGGCTTAGAGGGATATAAATATCCCATCCCAAACCCAATCTTTCATTTCCACCTTCTTTCTTCACACACTCAAAACACACACATTCTAACCGATCAAGATTCGAAGCCGAGACCCGAGATTTTGTTGATAGATCTGAGTTGGTAAGGTAAGAACAAATCCACCAAAGCTAATATTACTGAAAATGGTTAGGATTGGATGGGTTAACCGGACCCGAAACCCAAACTGCCCAAATCGGACCCCTAAAACGTCGATTTTAGGCCGATCTGATGGTTGGGATTTGTAGGCGCCGATCATACGATTCCGTGGGTACCAAAATCGAGTTATTTGGCTAAGAAACGAAGGATTTATGGGCAAACAGATCTGCAGCGCGATAACTTCGCCTGCAAGATTAAGTTCGCCTGATGAACTTCGCCTTCAAGTGTAACTTCGCCTTCAAGCGTAACTTCGCCTAAGGTTTAACTTCGCCTGAAGCCAAGTTCGCCTAAGGTTTAACTTCGCCTGAAGCCAAGTTCGCCTAAGGTTTAACTTCGCCTGAAGCCAAGTTCGCCTAAGGTTTAACTTCGCCTGAAGCCAAGTTCGCCTAAGGTTTAACTTCGCCTGAAGCCAAGTTCGCCTAAGGTTTAACTTCGCCTGAAGCCAAGTTCGCCTAAGGTTTAACTTCGCCTGAAGCCAAGTTCGCCCAAGGTTTAACTTCGCCTGAAGTGAAGTTCGTTTAGAAAATAAATTAAAAACCTAATGGAAAATGTGTTAAGGCAGTTATCGAAAATAAAATTTTTCCAAGCTGACCTGGCAGCTTAACCCCAGCCAGGGGCTCTGCCACTTGGACCCCGCTAGGGGCTGCCGCCCCTAGAACCCCGCTGCCAGGGGCGCTGCCCCCGGACCCCCGTTCGTTGTGGGTCATATATAGACAGAAATACAAAACGAGTAGTAGCAGTTAATTGATATGTGTAAATATTATACAGTTAGCCGAGCCCAGTTAAAGAAAGGAATTACGATCAACGGCAAGCGTAACAGGATCCAGGTGAGTTTCTAGCCCCATTCCTTGTTATGTTTTCGGGGCTGTGTGCATACTTGATGTGTTGTTAATACATTTATCCTAAGTGATAAGTGTATGCCATATGTGATATATGTGATATGTATGAATGAATGCTTGATGGTACGTGAACGATCTTCGGATATTGCACGTACTGTCAGGTTGTAACGTTATAAATATGGTAAGTATGATATGTATGTTTATGTGTATGAACGTAATAAAGTTAATAAAAGAAGGAAATGACGGTTGTATGGTTGTATGGTAACGAAGAGGGAATCGAACCCTACTAATATTCGAAAACAAGGGACCAGACCCTTATAATATCTGTGATGTTAGGGACCAGACCCTTATAATATCTGTGATGTTAGGGACCAGACCCTTACAATATCTGTGAGGATAGGGACCAGACCCTCATAATATCTGTGATGTTAGGGACCAGACCCTTATAATATCTGTGATGTTAGGGACCAGACCCTTATAATATCTGTGAGGTTATAGGGCGAAAGGCTCTTTAAAACGTATGATTATGAATGTAAAGAAAGTATGTAAGTAAGAAAGAAAGTATGTAAGTAAGAATGAAGGTATGAGTACTTATGTGTGTATGAAAGAAAGTTATGAGGTTAAGTACGTATGTATGTAATAAGGTATTGTATGGTATTGTATGATTAACTAGAACTCACTCAGCGTAGCTGACTTTTAGTATGCACGCAGGTGAGTAGGATGAGACAGCTGGCTTGAGTGGAGGACACATGGCAGAAGACTAAAGCCTGGCATCTGAAGATCTGATATGTTTTATAAGTTATGTTTTGATTTTGAAAGACAAGAGGAATGTTTTAAGACATGATTATGAATTGATATGTAATGTTTTATGAAAGTTTTATATTCCGCGTAAAGTTTTTAATTAACTCTGATATTTAGAACTGTGTTTATGAGTAAATCCAACATGAAAGTAGGGTTACCGGTGACTGGGCCTTACAAGTTGGTATCAGAGCAAAGTTCGAGAGATTTAAGCATCCTACATGCTTAGACTTGAACAGAGAATGGGATTTAAGTAAGAAAAGAAAGAAGATGCCAGTTCAAGAATGCCATGTGTCGCTCAAGCAAGATCAGTAAAGGTGAAAGGTATGATTAAATGATATATGTTAATGAGAAAGAAAAGATATGAGAATGGTACGGATAGGAATAATTGATTGTTTGAATTGACTAACTGCTTAAGTAGAACCAGCACAAATAGACTCATAAAAGGAAGTGTATAGGACACGGAAAGTAACGTGATCAGCTAATCACAACTGGCCACTGTTATTACCTGTTAGCCTTACCATCCTTGTACTAAACGGTTCCTTGAGTGACGATGTTTGTGTTTTCCCTTTTAGAATACGATGGCTGGAGTTGGTAACATTGCTGGAGCTGGAGGTCGTGCTGGACGACGCGGCAGGCCTCGTCGTATCCAGCAACCTTCGGTTGAGACAGCTTCCAACACCAGGGAGGAGGGTAGTGCAGCTGGAGGAGGTCCGATCAACAACGAAGGGGTTCAACTGGATCCCGCCATTCAAGCAGCTATCGTCCAAGCTGTAGCCGCTGCTGTAAAGAATATTACTCCGGGAGGCCCTGCTGGAAGCCGGGAAAGAACTGTGGACGGGGCAGGTGGTCATAGTAGGAATGATGATGAGGGGGAGAAGGGTGAATCAAGCGAGGAAAGGTCTGCGAAAGTCGATGACAGAAGGAGGGACCGAGGCGGTTGCAACTACAAGTCCTTCAAAGGTTGCGACCCGCCTAAGCTGACTGGTTTAGGAGACGCAATCGCTACTCTTCAATGTGTAACCGCTATGGACAAGATTATCCGCATTAGCGAATGCCGTCCCGACCAAGCTGTGGGTTATGCTACACAGTCATTTGAGGAGGAAGCTATGTATTGGTGGGAAAGTGTGGAGCAGAGAAAGACTAAGGATGAGATCAGAGCGATGAGGTGGGAAGATTTGAAAGAGTTGGTATTGAAGAAGTTCTGTGCAGATGCCGAGGTTGAAAGAACGGAGATGAAGTTCCAGAATTTAAAAGCCGGTATGATGACGCATCGTGAGTATACCACGGATTTCAACCGACTATCTAGGTTGGTGCCTGACATGGTTGACACTGAGGTCAAGAGAATCAAATGTTATGTGAGGGGGTTGCCACAAAAGGTCCGCATGTTAGTCAGGGCAATTCAACCTGCTACTTTTGATTCGGCTGTTGGACTCGCGGAAATGGTCTATGCTGACTTGGCCGCGGATGATAGGGTGGAAAGGGACGAAGAGAAAGAGAAGAAAGGGGTCACTCCTGCTAAACGACCCGGTACTCAGTTATGGAACTCCAAGGATAAGAAACAGAAAGTGTGGGAGAAGAGATCGTGTAAGACCTGCGGAAAGAGGCATGGTGGTGAGTGCAAGTGGGGTAAAAGTTCTAATGTTTGTCCCAAATGTGGAAAGGCTCATGGTGGAGAATGCAGAATGGGGTCGAATGCCTGTTATAAGTGCGGGAAGGTAGGGCATTATGCCAATGAGTGCAGTGCGAAGCCAGCATGTTACAAATGTGGCAAGACAGGCCATATGTCAAGGGAGTGCACTGAAGGTGTAGCTGGAGGTAGTGGAAAGAAGGATGCCGATCAAGCTAGGCCCAGAACCAGAGCCTACATGCTGACCCAGGAACAAGCCAGGCAGATTCCGGATGTCGTCACAGGTACGTTTCTAGTGAACGATGTTTCCGCTTCTGTATTATTTGATTCTGGTGCGAATAGAAGTTTTGTAGCTACGACGTTTAGTAAACTAGCTAAAATGAAAGGCTTCCGAGTGTCTGAAACTTTTGTAGTAGAAACCGCAAGTGACACTTCGGTGAAAATAACAAAAATGGTTAAGAATTGTAAGATAGTGTTAGAGGGACATGAGTTCCCTGTTACTTTGTATGTTATGGCCTTAGGAGGGTTCGATGTAGTCTTGGGTATGGATTGGTTGTCTGAGTTTGAGGCTCATATAGTATGTAAAAGTAAGATGATAAGGTTAAAGTCATTGGATGGTAGTGCGGTGACGGTTTATGGTGATAAGGAGAGTTATGGGCTTAATGTCATTTCGATGATAAAAGCCGAGGGTTTGTTAAGGCGAGGGTGCGGTGCCTACCTGGCGTATGTTGTCAACGCTACGGCCGAGACGAAAGAAATGAAGAATGTTCCTATTGTGCGCGACTACCCAGAAGTATTCCCTGAGGATCTTCCGGGGTTGCCACCTGAGCGAGAGATAGAATTTCAGATAGATCTAGTACCAGGAGCCCAGCCCGTCGCGAAAGCGCCTTACCGTCTAGCACCGTCATAGATGAAGGAATTGATGTCCCAACTGCAAGAACTCCTCGACAAGGGTTTTATCAGACCGAGTGTTTCTCCGTGGGGCGCACCGGTTTTGTTTGTGAAGAAAAAGGATGGAAGTATGAGAATGTGCATAGACTATCGTGAGTTGAATAAGCTTACGGTAAAGAATAGATACCCCTTGCCTAGGATTGACGATCTGTTTGACCAACTGCAAGGTTCGAGTTGGTTCTCACGAATAGATCTCAGATCAGGCTACCATCAACTGAAGGTAAAGGAGGCAGACGTCCCTAAGACAGCGTTCCGAACGCGATATGGACACTACGAGTTCCTCGTAATGTCATTCGGTCTAACAAATGCTCCTACAGCATTTATGGACATGATGAACAGGGTGTGTCGACCAATGTTGGATAAGTCAGTTATCGTTTTCATTGATGACATATTAATATATTCAAGGAGCGAGTCTGACCATGCGGAGCATTTGAGAGAAGTATTGGAAGTTCTGAAGAAAGAGAAGTTGTATGCCAAGTTTTCGAAATGCGCGTTCTGGTTAAGAGAAGTGCAATTTTTAGGTCAAGTGATTAATTCGGAAGGGATTACCGTGGACCCAGCTAAGATTGAGGCGATAACGAATTGGAAGACTCCGCAAAATCCGACTGATATACGAAGTTTCCTACGGTTAGCCGGCTACTACAGGAGATTCATCGAAGGTTTCTCCAAGATAGCCGCACCGCTGACCGGTATGACCCGAAAGTCGATAGTATTCAGTTGGGGAAAATTTCAAGAGGAAGCCTTTGAAGAATTAAAGAGAAGACTCACGCAAGCTCCAATCCTTGCTCTACCCGATGGTGACGAGGATTTCGTTGTGTGTGCTGATGCCTCGCATCAAGGGCTAGGTTGCGTGTTGATGCAACGAGGGAAAGTGATAGCTTACGCGTCTAGACAGTTGAAGGTCCATGAGAGTACTTATCCGACGCATGATTTGGAGTTAGCAGCCGTAGTGCATGCTCTTAAGATATGGAGGCATTATCTGTACGGTACTAAGTGTACTATTTATACAGATCATAAGAGTTTAAAGTACTTTTTCGAGTAGAAAGAATTGAACATGAGGCAGAGAAGATGGTTAGAATTGATAAAGGATTACAACTGTGAGATTAAGTATTACCCCGGTAAAGCTAACGTGGTCGCTGATGCGCTAAGTCGTAAAAATGAGGAAGTCCTAGCAACAGTGAAGTCATACCAGCTGATTGTGAACTCAAGTCTTTTTGAAGAAATCATCAAGGTACAGTCAGAGGTGTTAGTAGATGAAGGGTTAGTAAAGAAAGAAAGGGTGTTCGGCCAGCAGAATGAGTTAGTGGAAAACACTCATGGAGTTAAGACTAGATTTGACCGCATGTGGATCCCATGCCATGGTGATCTTAGAAGTCGAATCTTAGATGAAGCTCATAAGTCAAGGTACTCAATCCATCCTGGAGCTACAAAGATGTACCAAGACTTGAAAAGGGATTACTAGTGGCCTGGAATGAAGAATGATGTAGTAGATTATGTCGGTAAGTGCTTAACTTGCTTACAAGTCAAAGCCGAACATCAGAAGCCTTATGGGAAGATGAAACCGCTAGAGATACCTGAGTGGAAATGGGAACACATCACTATGGATTTCATAACTAAGCTACCTCGTACAGCTAAGCATCATGATACCATCTGGGTGATTGTGGACCGTTTGACCAAGAGTGCTCACTTTCTACCCATACGAGAGGCCATCTCGTCAGAAACGTTAGCAAGCTTGTTCATTAAAGAAATTGTAACCAAGCATGGAGTACCGTTATCGATCGTGTCTGATAGAGATACACGGTTTACTTCAAGATTCTGGAAGAAATTCCATGAAGCTATGGGGACGAGGTTGAACATCAGTACGGCGTACCATCCTCAAACCGATGGACAGTCCGAAAGGACGATCCAAACCCTTGAGGATATGCTACGTGCTTGTGTTTTAGATTTTGGTGGAAGCTGGGATGATCATCTGCATCTGGCAGAGTTCTCCTATAACAACAGTTACCATTCGAGCATTGGTATGCCACCGTTTGAGATGCTTTACGGTCGACGATGTAGAACCCCGGTTTGTTGGGGTGAGATTGGTTAAAAGGAAATGGGAAGCCTAGAAGTGGTTCAAGAAACGTCTTCAAAATTCGATCAGATCAAAGCAAGAATGAAAGCCGCTCAAGACAAACAAAAGTCTTATGCAGATAAGCGGCGACGACCAATTGAGTTTAACGTTGGCGACTATGTGATGCTTAAGGTCTCGCCTTGGAAAGGAATTATCCGTTTTAGAAAGAGAGGGAAGCTAAGTCCGAGGTACATTGGACCAATTAAAATTTTGTATCGTGTGGGGGAAGTAGCTTATAAGCTGGATTTACCCGATGAGTTAGAAGGAATTCATTCAACCTTCCATGTTTCTCATCTGAGGAAGTGTCTAGCTGATGACACGTCTCACGTGCCATTAATGGACATTGAGGTTGATGAACAATTGAACTACATCGAGCAACCGATAAAGATCGTTGATCGCAAGGAGAAGCAGCTTCGTCACAAGATTATACCCTTGGTAAAAGTGATATGGAAACACCGCAAGGGATCAGATGCTACTTGGGAAGTCGAGGATGAGATGCGTAAGTTTTACCCTAGTTTGTTTATGTAATAGTTGGGTTTCGGGGACGAAACCTCTTTAAGGGGGGGAGACTTGTAACATCCTAAAATTTTATTTATAAATAAAGAAAGTGATGTTTAGTGATTTCACGTTGTTAATTGTTTAATGTCGAGTAAGGAGGGAGTTGGGCTTAGATTGCGTAAGATGGGTTAAATGAGAATGGGCCTCGGGTCCGTGGGCTTAGAGGGATATAAATATCCCATCCCAAACCCAATCTTTCATTTCCACCTTCTTTCTTCACACACTCAAAACACACACATTCTAACCGATCAAGATTCGAAGCCGAGACCCGAGATTTTGTTGATAGATCTGAGTTGGTAAGGTAAGAACAAATCCACCAAAGCTAATATTACTGAAAATGGTTAGGATTGGATGGGTTAACCGGACCCGAAACCCAAACTGCCCAAATCGGACCCCTAAAACGTCGATTTTAGGCCGATTTGATGGTTGGGATTTGTAGGCGCCGATCATACGATTCCGTGGGTACCAAAATCGAGTTATTTGGCTAAGAAACGAAGGATTTATGGGCAAACAGATCTGCAGCGCGATAACTTCGCCTGCAAGATTAAGTTCGCCTGATGAACTTCGCCTTCAAGTGTAACTTCGCCTTCAAGCGTAACTTCGCCTAAGGTTTAACTTCGCCTGAAGCCAAGTTCGCCTAAGGTTTAACTTCGCCTGAAGCCAAGTTCGCCTAAGGTTTAACTTCGCCTGAAGCCAAGTTCGCCTAAGGTTTAACTTCGCCTGAAGCCAAGTTCGCCTAAGGTTTAACTTCGCCTGAAGCCAAGTTCGCCTAAGGTTTAACTTCGCCTGAAGCCAAGTTCGCCTAAGGTTTAACTTCGCCTGAAGCCAAGTTCGCCCAAGGTTTAACTTCGCCTGAAGTGAAGTTCGTTTAGAAAATAAATTAAAAACCTAATGGAAAATGTGTTAAGGCAGTTATCGAAAATAAAATTTTTCCAAGCTGACCTGGCAGCTTAACCCCAGCCAGGGGCTCTGCCCCTTGGACCCCGCTAGGGGCTGCCGCCCCTAGAACCCCGCTGCCAGGGGCGCTGCCCCCGGACCCCCGTTCGTTGTGGGTCATATATAGACAGAAATACAAAACGAGTAGTAGCAGTTAATTGATATGTGTAAATATTATACAGTTAGCCGAGCCCAGTTAAAGAAAGGAATTACGATCAACGGCGAGCGTAACAGGATCCAGGTGAGTTTCTAGCCCCATTCCTTGTTATGTTTTCGGGGCTGTGTGCATACTTGATGTGTTGTTAATACATTTATCCTAAGTGATAAGTGTATGCCATATGTGATATATGTGATATGTATGAATGAATGCTTGATGGTACGTGAACGATCTTCGGATATTGCACGTATGGTCAGGTTGTAACGTTATAAATATGGTAAGTATGATATGTATGTTTATGTGTATGAACGTAATAAAGTTAATAAAAGAAGGAAATGACGGTTGTATGGTTGTATGGTAACGAAGAGGGAATCGAACCCTAATAATATTCGAAAACAAGGGACCAGACCCTTATAATATCTGTGATGTTAGGGACCAGACCCTTATAATATCTGTGATGTTAGGGACCAGACCCTTACAATATCTGTGAGGATAGGGACCAGACCCTCATAATATCTGTGATGTTAGGGACCAGACCCTTATAATATCTGTGATGTTAGGGACCAGACCCTTATAATATCTGTGAGGTTATAGGGCGAAAGGCTCTTTAAAACGTACGATTATGAATGTAAAGAAAGTATGTAAGTAAGAAAGAAAGTATGTAAGTAAGAATGAAGGTATGAGTACTTATGTGTGTATGAAAGAAAGTTATGAGGTTAAGTACGTATGTATGTAATAAGGTATTGTATGATTAACTAGAACTCACTCAGCGTAGCTGACTTTTAGTATGCACGCAGGTGAGTAGGATGAGACAGCTGGCTTGAGTGGAGGACACATGGCAGAAGACTAAAGCCTGGCATCTGAAGATCTGATATGTTTTTATAAGTTATGCTTTGATTTTGAAAGACAAGAGGAATGTTTTAAGACATGATTATGAATTGATATGTAATGTTTTATGAAAGTTTTATATTCCGCGTAAAGTTTTTAATTAACTCTGATATTTAGAACTGTGTTTATGAGTAAATCCAACACGAAAGTAGGGTTACCGGTGACGGGGCCTTACATCATACATACTTTATAATACATTCACATATCATACACTTACCACTTAAGGTAAGTGTATTAACTAAACTCATAGAGTATGCACACAACCCCAAAAACAAAAAAAATAAAATGAGGCTAGAAACTCACTTGTAAGCGATTCCTCTCTGAATTTACGGTAATGCCCTTCTTGGGCTGTTCATATAAGTCCATATCTATCGTTTAACTTAACTACTCCTAATCCGTTTTTCTAGCGACAAGTTTATTTTCATATCAGAATGTCGCATTATATGGAAAGATCAGTTTGTTGTCACATGATACCCGTCTACCCGACATTAGGCTACGGAATTGAAAAAAAGGATCTTGATGGCTTAAATTATACAAATTGACTCGATATAATCCTACGAGAAACCCAAGAGTTATAAGTCCATATGTTTAGTTAAAAACCATGCTTACATTTAAAAAAATATGTTCCCAGTAGAGCTCAAAAGGTAGCATATATATATTCTAAAAATGTTTTGTTTCATATATCAAACTGAAATTTTATAATAATAATAATAATAATAATAATAATAATAATAATAAATAATAATAAAAAATCAATGTAACCTCAATGGTTTGTCTTAGATATAATAAAACAACTAAATGACCTTTCAATAAATGACATACAGTTAGCATGCCAAAATTTGTTTCACAAGAAAAAAAATACATACCTTATCATTTCACAGGGTGACAATAGCGACGTGACATGCATTTCTTGGCAGCTATTCGAAGGTTATAAATACCAGCCATATAATGTAGTTTCTAGCAGTAATTACCGTCATAGTACCAGCTTGAGCCTGCTCATATGATTCATATCCTTGCTCTCCATCTACTACTTGCTGCTCATTCCCATTTCCATTCCAACTACCAATTACCATCATTATATTGTTGTCCATTCGCATTCCAACTTCCTTTCATTGGTGTAATGTTGCCCATTCCCATTCCAACTTCCCTTAGTGTTTGCTGTGCATTCACATACCATTCCAAGTTCCATTGGCGTGTTGCTGTCCATTCTCATTCCCATTCTAACTTCTGTTATTGTATTGCTATGTGTTCCCATTTCCGTTCCAACTTCTGTTATCGTATTTTGCTTGCTGTGCATTCCCATCCCCATCCCCATCCCCATCCCCATCCCCATCCCAACTTCCATTATTATATTGTTGTCCATTTCCAATATTGCTTCTATTACCATACTGCAATTCACTTCCATTATCATATAGTACTGTTGTGTCTTTCTAACATTCTATTGATGTCTATTCGCATTAGGGATGAGATTTTTTCCTCGAATATATGTACATGTACGTGTCTATTGGGTACGGGTATGGGCACCCAAATTTACTGATTATAGGTACGGGTACAGGTACGGATACTGGTACCCGTTTAAAATATGTATTAGCTTTTATTAGGTTTCCAAGACTCATGACTTAACTTTCAAGTGAGATTTTCAAAACATCCATACATACTATTAAAGCAAGGAGCAATTTTCACATGTCACCATTCTAGGGTGTCTACATATGATGCCACCTCAACTCCATGTCACCCATTTCCTTTCTTAAGCATGTCAACTCATCAATTAAACTATATTTAACCCATTAACCCATTTAAGCTTATTTTCTCGCAGGTCTTGGATATCCATTCAACCCACTAACCTATATTTAAACCATAACATTTCTTAATTTTTTACCATATTCAACATTTTCTCTCTTTCACCTATTAATATATTCCGGCGAATATCATTCAACATTTGTATCAATTTTCCGGTAAGTTTGTATTTTATAATAAACTTCCTACTGTTTATCTATTTTTTCCGGCAACCTTTTTTTCCGGTTATTGTTTCTGCTAACTTTTTTATGTTTATTCTCATTGTTAACTGATTTTATTAAAATCAGTTTAGGTTGTAAATCATAAACGGCCATGAAGGTGATATGTGGATGTTTTACGTTTTTCCGGTAAGTATTTCCGGCAAGATTTTCCGTTAAATTTTCCCGGCTATGTTTTATACCTATAACAATGGTTATTTTACATTATTTCAGGTTATATACCCGTTTAATTTGCTGAGAATTTCATTTTAGTTTGTTAATCAAAATCTTATATTCCATTGTTACGTTTTTCCGGTAAGTATTTCCGGTAAGTTTTTTCGGTAACATTTTCTGTATATCAATATTAATATTATTTTTTATTATTTCAGGTAACATTTTCCGGTAACATTTTCCGGTGAGTGTCACAGCTTATACAATCTTTTTTCCGGTAACATCTTTAAATTTCGTTTTTCCGTTAACACCTTTAAAAATTTCATGTTATTAGTTATAATTAAAATAATCCATAATATCAATATTAATATTCTTTTTTATTATTTTAGGTAATTGCCGACTCATATAATTTAATTTCACGGAATGATTATGAGTTTATAGTATGTATAGATTTTAATTTTAATTTTGATGTATATTTTATTTTGTTAATTTGTTAATATTCATGTATATTTATCTTATTGTATTTACAAAAAATAAAATGCCATTGTATATCGGAGATCTGAGATAAGTTTGATCTATATTTTTTTTTCGGCGTGTTGTAATCTATTCGATATGAATTATCTCATTAATACCATTTATTTTGTTTGACTTTCCTTATTGTTTTAAATAACTTCATTAACATAAATATTGTAATTTAATTATCCCATGAAAACATTTTATATTATTTGACTTTCCTTAATTTATAAACAACCCGATTTTAAAGTTAATTTGAATTATTTCAAATTAATTATTTTATATAGTCAACGTGAATATTAATTAATTATTTTTATAATAACAACAAATTAATTAAAATGTTTTATTATTAGTTCAAATATTATATGAATTATCTCATTAATACCATTTATTTTGTTTGACTTTCCTTATTGTTTTAAATAACTTTATTAACATAAATATTGTAATTTAATTATCCCATTAAAACATTTTATATTCTTTGACTTGCCTTAATTTATAAACAAACCGATTTTAAAGTATATTTGAATTATTTCAAATTAATTATTTTATAGTCAACGTGAATATTAATTAATTATTTTTATAATAACAATAAATTAATTAAAATGTTATATTGTTAGTTCAAATATTAAAGTTTAAACGTTAATATTAAAGAATAATTAAATAAGGAAATATGTAACTCATTATACGAATTAAGGTAATTCGTTTGAATATTAAATTTAAATACATTAAATTAATTACTTATTGGTAATTAAGGTAATCCATATATTTTGAATAATAAAATTAAATTCGTTTGAATTATGGCAATCCATATATTTGTGGTATATAACCATACTTCTTGGTACAAATTACAAATTACAAATTAATTACTTTATAGTCAAAGTGAATATTAATTAATTATTTTTATAATAACAATAAATTTTTTGGTATATAATCATACTTCGTGGTACAAATTACCAATTATAAGTTGATTACTTTATACTTAACGTTAATATTAATTAATTACTTTTGTTATAACAATAATTTTTTTGGTATATAATCATACTTCATGGTACAAATTATAAATTACAAAATTTTTGTTGAAAATGTTATACCGTTACTTCAAATATTAATTTTAAAACGTTATTATTAAAGTAAATAAGTAAATTTAGATAATTCGTTTGAAAATATGTAAATATTTAGTCGAATTATGGTAAGTTGTTTGAAAATGTTAAATTTAATTCGAAAAATAAGTATTCATATATTTTTGATATATGTTGACTAAAATAATTTAAAAACTATATTCTTATATTTATTTTTGGTATAAGTTAATTTGAAAATTTTTATCATAAATTTAGATAATAATAAATATATCAAAAACTACTTAAAAATATTAATATTAATATTAATATTAATATTAACGAAAGGTTTCACTTGTCGAGTCCCATTAACACATTTTATATACTTTGACTTTCCATAATTTATAAACAAACCGATTTTAAAGTTAATTTGAATTATTTGAAATTAATTACTTGATAGTCAACGTGAATATCTTAATTTGGTATTTGAAAATTTAAAATTAAACGAGATTAAAGAGTGTTAATTTGGTATTTGAAAATTTTCCTATTTTCAAATTTAACTTAATTTGAATGTTTTTTGACCATCAAGTAAATAAGTTAATTTTGTATATTTTTATACAAGTTAATTTGAAAACAAGTATCCATATTTTACATAATAGGAAACTATATGATTTGTATTTATATTACAATTGTTACAATTACAATATATTATAATTTACGGATTTATTTATCATTTCTATTTATATTATAGTTTACATAAATGAGTTATTAATTTATACTACATAAATTTGAATTATTTGATATACTTTGACTTTCCTTAATTATAGTCTTAACACATTTGATATACTTAAACTTTCTTAATTTATAAACAACCCTATTTGAAAGTTAATTTGAATTATTTGAAAATAATTACTTTATAGTCAAAGTTAATAAGTTGATTTGATTTTCAAAAATGTTTTTAGTTAATACTCAATTATATAAGTTAATTTTGTTTATATTAACAATAAATTAATTGTCAAAGTTTAAAATGTTATATTGTTAGTTCAAATATTAAAGTTTAAACATTAATATTAAAGTAAATAAGGAAATAAGGAAATATGTAAATCATTAGACGAATTAAGGTAAGTCGTTTGAATATTAAAGTTAACCATTAGAATTAATGTTGCATTTTTAATTAAGGTATAACCATAATTCGTTATACAAATTACAAATTTGTAATAAGTATCCATATATTTTTTGCATATAACCATGAGTTGCAATTACAAATTTATTATCTAAAAAAATTATACTTTACAAGGCTGTTATTATTTATATGTATCTTATAGAATTACAAGTTAGCGTTCATACTATTACAAATTCAAATTTACTTCTAAATATTTCTAAAGTATTACTTCCTAAAAGAAATTCACGAAACAGGTTAAGGTTTCAGCATCAATTATTCTATTTATATATAAGTAAAAGTTTGTTATCATTTCTATTTATATTATATTTTACATAAATAAGTAAATTATTGAATAAGATAATATAGTTTGATATTCACCAGTTATGCAAAACCGAACATTAATGAATTTAATCATTTCATAATTGAGGTTGATAAACTTTTAAATTTGTGTAATACTATCCATAATTATAAACCATTTAATAATTTATCAAAATTCATTCCTTAATTAAAAAGGATTTTTTTTAATAAGCATTTCTAAATATTTAAAGTTATTATGATTTTAATATCACCTTCAACTAAACCTATTAATATATTTATTCCTAAATTTCAAAAACAATATATATATATATATATATATATATAATTGAATATAAAAATCCGATTTTTACTATTTATATGAAATTTACAAGAATATATTATGCCATTTGACTTTCAGCATTTGTTAAAAAACCGAATTTAAATAAAGTAACGATTTGAATGAATTTTACCCTTTATATTAAATAGTTATAAATAATATTTACATATAGACAACCATAATTCACGTTCCTAGTTTGACTAATTTTTTTCAACCATTTTTTTCATATTATCTATTATGATAAATCCATTTCATATTTTTTTCACTATTCATGCCTTAATTACAAATTTTAGTTTTAATAACCGTTTCTATATATTTTAAGTTATTATGAATTTAATGTTAATTTCAAATAAATCCCTTAATATATATTTATTCCTAAATGAGAATAATAAAAACTATTTATTTAAACCATTTTAAAATACGAATTTTTTACCACTTATATTAAATTTACAAAAGTAGGTTATACAGTTGGACTTTGACTAAACTTTCAGAAACCGAATTTTAATAGGTTAACAACTTGAATATTTTTATTAATATGAGTTGGCTCTAATTTTGGTAAATGTGTATGTTATTATAATTTTAATAATAATAATTTAATTTCAAATAATGCACTTACCATTTAATTAATATTCATGATGTAATACCTTATAATTCATCTAAAATAATCCGTTCTTATAAATATAACATTTACAATTCATTTAAATTCAGAACAAATATGTATATTTTACATTTTCTATAATTCCCGCTCATGTATTACACGGGTCACTCTTTGGATTTTTTTAAGATGAAAATTTACTAACTATATATATATATATATATATATATATATATATATATATATTCCAATCTGACATTTGTTAGAAATAATTCAAATTTGCAGCAACCAAGCAAGTTTAAGAGACTTACAATACACAGTTGATCATTTATTTCAAATTTCATAGATAGTCATCAATCATTTCAAATGACCTTATCTCTAAATGGGTAAAAAAATATGGCTACAAAGGAAACAGATTAAATGGGTACATATTGAAAGAAACATAAAGCTAAAGAGCACAATTTATTAAAACAATATAAGATTATTATTATATGTATTCAATGATTATTTAACACAATTTATCTACAAAATAGTTATAAAGAATTGAATGAGAAAGCTTTTTTTATATTTCATGAATGATATATATTAGGAATCAACTATATGTCAACTATATTTGAATGAAACTTAATATGTTATTGAATATTGATTAAGACTTCATTTTAAAGATCAATTAATTATTGTAATATGAAAAACTAAATTTAGATTTTTGATTGTCATAACAATTTGTTTTGTAACATAATTTTATAATATACTTATAAAAAGAAATGTCTTAAATATTGTTTATCTTTTAACACATTTTAACATTGATGTGTAATAAATGTTTTAAATTGATGTGTAAATAAACACGGGTACTATTTTAGAGTAATAAACATTACGATTATTGGTGTGTAATAAATGTCTTACAGAGAGTTCATCTTTTGAATCAACATTGAGATAATAGTTTTGTTGAATCGACATTGTAAAATTGTTTTATTGATTTGGAGACTAATTTCCTTTTTTTTTTTTTTGCTTATTATTGTACTAATGGTATATAGTTATAAAATAATTTAACTTTTATTATCTTTGTTATTCTTTGTGTGTTTTTATATATGATTCAATAAGTTATAATATCTTATAATTCATGTAAAATTATCATTTGTTTACAAGTACAATAATTATATTTAATTAAATTTATATGATGTTACATATATATTATGATTTTAAATATGTTTCACCGTGTGTAACACGGGTACTATTCTAGTAATATATATTAGAGTTAAGAGTAATTTTAATACATGTGGTTTGGCCAACTACGCAAATTTAGTACATATATTTTATTTTGTGCAAATGGCTACCTCAGTTTCAAAAAAATTGCATTTTTATATTTTTTTTCTAACGCCATCTATTTTTTCCGTTAAGTCAGTGATAATGTGGTAACTTCGTTATTTTCTTTTCTTTTAAACGCTTATATCTTGTAAACCAGCTGTATGGGTTTCAACAAAAATTCATTTTCCGGCGTTGATTGGATTTGGGTTTGCGGAATCATAACGTGTCGTCGGAGTTTCACCAGAAAACTGACTAGCAGCAGCGGAGGTGGCGGTGACGCCGGCGTGTATTGGATCTGGGTTTGTGGAGTCGAAGTAAAAAATGTTGGTAATCGAGAGGTTGATTGAATACATGTTGTGTACTTCTAACGAATCGATGATTGATTAAGGAGAAAGGGTTTGGGATATATGATTTAGATTTTGATGTTATGATTTGGGGATTTAGGGTTTACTAGTTATAAGTGTTTAAAATAAAAGAAATAAACAAAGAAAACAACTAAGTTACCAAATTATTCCTTACTTAACGGAAAAAATAGACGGGGTTAGAAAAAAAATTACTAAAATTGCAGATTTTTTTAAAATGAGGTAGTCATTTGCACCAAATAAAGAATATGTACTAAAGTTGTGTAGTTGGCCAAACCACAGATACTATAATGGCATTTAACTATATATATTAGTTTAATAAGTTCATTCTTAATCTATATGTGTATATTCATATATTTTGTAATTGTGTATATCATTAAATAACATGTATTAACTTTCTCTCTTGTTTTTGTATAAAAATTGAGGAAGTAATAAACAAAGAAAAGGAAAACGGAATGAATTTTATATTATGGCTGATTTGTTTCATTTTTAGTTTTGGTATTATGTTTTGGTTGCAGTATTACGGTTCTGGTTGTGGCATTACGGTTTTGGTATTATAAATGATTGATTGTCGGTACCATACCATTACCTAGTTTAGTGGATATTTTTTTTAAAAAAAGAACAAAGGGGTACCAAAACGAATACCGTTCCCAAAATACATGTACCCGTACCCGTACCCGTACCTGTACCATATAATCCGGGTACAGGTACCAAGATTTACTGATTTTAGGTGCAAGTATTTCGGGTACAAGTACGTGTACGGTCTCAATCTGATCCCTAATTCACATAACCATTTCCGTAACTACTTTGCTGCACATTTTCATTATGCTGGCGGTGTCCACTCGTATTTTAATTGAACCATAAACCGGGTATCTAGCATTTACCACCCGATCAACCTCTTCCGTACGTCCCTGGATGCCTTCTCACATACTCCTTAAGCACCGGGCACACACCAACACCATACCTAACCATCTATTCCAACAAACACAAACTAATTACCCTCTGCACAAAGCGCCCTGATAAGTGATCACAATAATATCATAACTGGTAGCATCCAAAACCACTTGTTATACTTCTCTAACGCCTCATCAATCCTTCCTAATTTAAGATAACCATCAATTAACACCCTATTATATGTGTTAACACCAGGTGATAAAGATTTGCTAGACAACTCCGCATACATCTTCTCCGCATCATCCCGCCTTTTTAAACTCATTACAAGCTTCCAAGACTTTACCTTCCTTAAAACCCATTCATTCACCATAATATTAAAAAAGTATCCAAATTAACCCCCTTGCACAACAGGCGGCATCTGTCTATCCAACATGCATTTTCCATAACATCGATACGCGAGTCGTCAACTAACCCTTTCGTTCTCCATTCTCACAGTGCGAAACGATTAGAAAGGGGATGATGACGTTGCATGGTTACGGTGGACGGTGGAAAAGCTTTAACACATAATCTCTGATGAAATGAAATGTAAACAACGACGAATTTAAATGTAATTAAAAAATTTAAATGTAATTAAAAAAATATAAAAGAGCGACTCTGCTGGGGATCGAACTCAGAATCTCTAGTTTCGTAGACCAGCGCCTTATCCATCGGGCCACAAAGTCAACCTATTTGTACTGCTGGTCAAAGGTTCTAAGTTAATTTATTTCAAAGGTTAATAGGTAACCGACCCACCATGTTGTTAAATGAAACAGACGGACTCCTTTTCAACTTAACTAGGTAACTAACCCACCACGTTGTGCTGGTGGAGCTATATGAATTCGGTTAGGTACGTATCGGTAACGGTAATGGCAATAAAACAATGTAAATAAACACACATATTTGTATTGATACTGGTATAGCTTAAGATAAAAAACATTCCTATTTAAACGACGCGTGGTCAGTTGTAAATTTGCCAACGTTCAAATACAACAATTTACCATATTTAAAACGAAAAAAACATGTCGAACCAACAAAGAAAAAGATCATGTAAGTTGTGGCGACGAATCGGAACGAATTCGGACAACATCAATGGTATTAACACTAAATCATTAAAGTAAATTAGTACACCTAAAAAAATAACATCAAAAAGTTATAAAAATTAACAAAAATAAATGTTGATGGTGCCACGTGGTCCAATGAGAAGCCGTGTGGCACCAAACATTACTTTTAATCACAAATATAATATAATATAATATAATATAAATAGTTTACTTTTGACCAAACAAGTAGTCGAACACGAACATTTAAGCGTACACTATTTTTGTTCTTGTTCGTTAGATACTAAACGTGTTTATGTTTTTATTTTGTTCGTGAATAGAATAAGCGAACGAATCACACACGTAAACAAACAAATATAACTAAAAGTACATGAACAAACTGATCTAACATAGATTAAAATAAAACATGAATATGAGAATATCTATCTATTGGTTTGTGATTGCTCAATGGTATCGATAATTGATGAATTATAAATTTTAATTTAGATTTTGGAAAAGTTTATCAAATGAACAATCAACTGGTCAAACATTTTAAAATAAACAATTGAATAATTTTGTTAAAATAGATAAAGTTTTTTTATTTTGATGCAAGGGTATTTTTGTCATTTTAAATTAACCATATTTCATTTCTATCGAGTAACTAAATGTAACAATGACATGATAATAATTCATTTTATTCCCCCAATCCATTCCATTCTCTCGCTTAGTGTTTGGTATGAGGCGATGGAATGGACGTTGGAATGGAATAAGCGAGCGAACGGAATAAATAATCTATTCCATTGACATGTTTGGTTACCATGTGAGAATAACATGAACTATTAGTTTTTATTTTTTGATAAGCAAGAAAAATCCGGAATAAAAAAAATGGTAGTAAGTGGCGGGTAGGATGATGGTGGTGGGCGGAGAGCAGTAATGGTGGTGGTGGGTGGTGGGTGGCGGTGGCGATGGATGGGAGCGATTGTTGGTGGTGGCAGGTGGTGGTGATAATGGGTGGTGGTGGTAGCGGAGGGTGGCGGCGGTAATGGCCGGGAGCGATGGTTATGGTTGCGGTGGTGGGCGACAATGGTAGGTGGTGGCGGTGGTGGGTGGTGGCAGCAGACGTGGGTGGTGGTGGTGGCGGGCGGCGGAGGCTGTAACAACTCGGATCTTTCATTTATTATTTTGTTTATATTTGTTTATTATATTTATTCAATATATATAATAACTTTGAAATACATACGATTTTAACCCTAAACAAATACTTTAACCTATTTTGTTTCCATTTCCATAGATAAATGACCAATATGCAAATCTGTTAAACTATTATATCAAATCCTTTAATGTAAAGCCCCGAACCCGGTAGCCTTACTTTAGCGTCGGATTTACTCATAAACACAGTTCTTACAAATCAGAGTTCATATAAACTTCGCGGAATATAAAAGCTTTCATTAAACATTTCATAACAAAACACATCTTGTCTTAAAACATCCTGTTGTCTTTCAAAATAAACGAAACATTAAACTTAAAAGTCTTGAGTCTTCCGATGCCAGCCTCTTATTCTGTGCCACGTGTCTCCTCAAGCGAGCTGCCTCTTCCTACTCACCTGCGTGCATACTAAAAGTCAGCTACGCTGAGTGAGTTCTAGTTAATCAGGCAACATACAATATATTCCCATATATTTCTTCCCGTATCCGAAGACACATATTACTACCTTAACCTCGTATAAATATCCATAGGAGGATCGTCACGTAATATCTATTAAAAGAATCATTACCATTACCATACTATATATAATTTCCATAGGAGGAACACTCTGTATACTTTCCATAGAAGGAACACTTTACTATCCATAGAAGGAACACTATACTTTCCATAGAAGGAACACTATCTATAAGTTATTATTTAATATCCATGTAAGGAGCTAATCACTTCCCTTGACGATACGTGCAATATCCGAAGATCGTTCACGTACCGACAAGCTTTCCTTCATAATGTTCATACATCATCCTTACATTACATACCATATTAATATCTTTATGTATATCCTGACAGTACGTGCAATATCCGAAGATCGTTCACGTACCGTCAAGCAATCAATCGTATCTATCACATATATCATACACGGCATACACTTACCATTTAAGGTAAGTGTATTAACTATCACATTGAGTATGCACACAGCCCCGAAAACATAACAAGGAATGGGGCTAGAAACTCACCTGAACTCTGCTTCTTCCTCTGGTAGCTGTAAATCCCTTCTTTAACTGAGCTCGGCTGACTGTACAAGTTACACGTATCAATACTCGCCTGATCTAATCTGGTGGCCTAGTATTAGCTTACTTTAACTTATCGCTTTTAATTTATTTTCTAATCGAACTTGGCTTTAGGCGAAGTTAAACCTCAGGCGAACTTGGCTTTAGGCGAAGTTAAACCTCAGGCGAACTTGGCTTTAGGCGAAGTTAAACCTTAGGCGAACTTAGCTTTACAGCGAAGTTGCCATCAGGCGAACTTAGCTTGCAGGCGAAGTTCATCAGGCGAACTTAGCTTGCAGGCGAAGTTCATCGCTTTGAAGGCGAAGTTGCCCAGATGCAGGCGAAGTTGCCCAGACAGCCGCTGTTCGGTTTCTTTCCAGCATTTTGAGCGATTTTAACACCCTTTCTATGGTTCAATATCACCCACTACGCTTCCCGACCATTTTCGGTCGCTTATACACTAAAAAGCTTGGATCTTTAAACTTCAAAGATCAAGAATCATACCTTTTTGAGCTTCTTTGGATCTCGTTTAACTTGTTAACATAACTAATCGCTCTCTCTCTCTCGGATCTGCCCGTTCCTCTCCTCGGATCTGCCCGGTTCCGGCCGCCGGCGAAGTTGTGGTGTATGTGTGTGTTTTTGGAGTGTGTTTGGATAATGATAGAAATGAAGATATTTTGGGGTGCTAGGGTATTTATATCCCTGAAATCCCATGGACCTAAGGCCCATTCTCATTTAACCCATCTCTATTAATCCAAGTCCATAACCCACATCCATTACCCAACACTAGCCCGACCCATACCAACTCCTATTCTAATATTTATTTCCTGATAACCCGAGTAAACTTTCCATCTATTATTAAGTAATATAATTAATATTATTTTGGAAATTTCGGGATGTTACAAATCTTCCCTCCTTAAAGAGGTTTCGTCCCCGAAACCTAACTTATTCCCTATAAAAGGAAAACTTCTTATATTTACACGCTTTATTGAATCGCCTTCGTTTTCTGAGTTACCCTTCTTACTTCCGACTTTGCAGTCATCGAATGGTGGTCATGTGTATTAGCTATTTAAGGTAGCTTGTCCATGAGGCCCTCAATGTACCAAGTCTCGTTTCGATCTTCAAGAGGCTTTGTCTTATATCATATTAATGCTAAAGCCTAAGTCGACACTCTATCACAACACAACAATTTATCATGACTAACATGCATTCAGACAATTCGTACCATAATTAATAGACACCAGTCTAAACTTCAACATAAAACAACACGCATCGAGTCATCAATAAGTTACACATAGATTTAATACTTATGGCTAGCATCTAGCCTTCTTGAATGGCTTCTCTAAGCATACGGAGGAATCTGTTAAACCTCAAGCACTCTTCTCTCCTTCATGTCCTCCCTTTGGCTTCTTGCAATCCCTTGCTAGGTGCCCAAGTCCTCCACAGTTGTGACACCTATGGTAATCATTACATTCCCAAGAGGAATGTCCTGCTCTTCCACACCTGTAGCAAACACCTAATCCCATTCTGCACTCTCCGGAGTGTCTCTTCCCACATTTTTCACAAGCAGTGAACCCCTTCTGCCTTGCCTTCTTCTTGCGTGGATCCACCTCATCGGCTTCCTTTGGTTCTGGGGTTGGGTTCCTTTTCTTCGGTTCCATCTTCTCCTCTTCACAGCTGGCAAGGTCCTCATAAATCATCTCGGCCAATTCCACGGCCGAGTCAAATGTTGCAGGCTTACTAGACTTAACCAAAGTGCGAACATTCCGTGGAAGTCCCCTTACGTAACACTTGATCCTTTTAGCTTCGGTGTTCACCATGTCAGGTACCAACCTAGACATGCGGTTGAATTCAGTAGTATACTCCCGTTGTGTCATCTCTCCCGCTTTCAAGTTCAGAAACTTCATCTCCACTCTTTCAACTTCTGTATCAGCGCAGAACCTCTTCATCACCATGTCCTTTAGGTCATTCCATCTCATCGCCTTGATCTCTTCACGGGTCTTCCTCTGCTCCACACTCTCCCACCAATACATAGCCTCATCTTCAAATGATTGGGTGGCATAACCGACAGCTTGGTCAGGACGGCACTCGCTAATGCGGATAATTTTATCCATGGCGGTTATCCATTTAAGAGTGGCGATTGCGTCTCGTAAACCAGTCAGCATAGGCGGGTCACAACCTTTGAAGGACTTATAGTTGCAACCGCCTCGGCCCCTCTTCCTATCATCAACCTTCACAGACCTTACCTCGCTTGAATCACCCTTTTCCCTCTCATCATCTTTCCTACCATTACCACCTGCCCCTTCAACAGTCCTTTCACGGCTTCCAGCAGACCCTCCCGGATTAATATTCTTCACAGCAGTGGCTACAGCTTGAACAATAGCTGCTTGAATTGCGGGATCCAGTTGAACCCCTTCGTTGTTGATCGGACCTCCTCCGGCTGCACTCCCCTCGTCTCCGGTGTTGGAAGCTGTCTCAACCAAAGGTTGCTGGACATGACGAGGCCTGCCGCGTCGTCCAGTGCGACCTCCAGCTCCAGCAATGTCTCCAGCTCCAGCCATCGTATTCTAAAAGGGAAAACACAAACATCATCACTCTAGGAACCGTTTAGTACAAGGATAGTAAGGCTAATAGGTAATAACAGTGGCCAGTTGTGATTAGCTGATCACGTTACTTTCCGTGTCCCATACACTTCCCTTTATGAGTCTATTTGTGCTGATTCTACTTAAGCAGTTTGTCAAATCAAACAATCAATTATTCCTATCCCTACCATTCACATATCTTTTCTTTCTCATTAACATATATCATTTAATCATACACTTTACCTTTACTCATCTTGCTTGAGCGACACATGGCATTCTAGAACTAGCATCTTCTTTCTTTTTCTTACTTAAATCCCATTCTCTGTTCGAGTCTAAGCATGTAGGATGCTTAAATCTCTCGAACTTATGCTCTGATACCAACTTGTAAAGCCCCGAACCCGGTAGCCTTACTTTAGCGTCGGATTTACTTATAAACACAGTTCTTACAAATCAGAGTTCATTAAAACTTCGCGGAATATAAAAGCTTTCATTAAACATTTCATAACAAAACACGTCTTGTCTTAAAACATCCTGTTGTCTTTCAAAATAAACGAAACATTAAACTTAAAAGTCTTGAGTCTTCCGATGCCAGCCTCTTATTCTGTGCCACGTGTCTCCTCAAGCGAGCTGCCTCTTCCTACTCACCTGCGTGCATACTAAAAGTCAGCTACGCTGAGTGAGTTCTAGTTAATCAGGCAACATACAATTTATTCTCATATATTTCTTCCCGTATCCGAAGACACATATTACTACCTTAACCTCGTATAAATATCCATAGGAGGATCGTCACGTAATATCTATTAAAAGAATCATTACCATTACCATACTATATATAATTTCCATAGGAGGAACACTCTGTATACTTTCCATATAAGGAACACTTTACTATCCATAGAAGGAACACTATACTTTCCATAGAAGGAACACTATACTTTCCATAGAAGGAACACTATCTATAAGTTATTATTTAATATCCATGTAAGGAGCTAATCACTTCCCTTGACGATACGTGCAATATCCGAAGATCGTTCACGTACCGACAAGCTTTCCTTCATAATGTTCATACATCATCCTTACATTACATACCATATTAATATCTTTATGTATATCCTGACAGTACGTGCAATATCCGAAGATCGTTCACGTACCGTCAAGCAATCAATCGTATCTATCACATATATCATACACGGCATACACTTACCATTTAAGGTAAGTGTATTAACTATCACATTGAGTATGCACACAGCCCCGAAAACATAACAAGGAATGGGGCTAGAAACTCACCTGAACTCTGCTTCTTCCTCTGGTAGCTGTAAATCCCTTCTTTAACTAAGCTCGGCTGACTGTACAAGTTACACGTATCAATACTCGCCTGATCTAATCTGGTGGCCTAGTATTAGCTTACTTTAACTTATCGCTTTTAATTTATTTTCTAATCGAACTTGGCTTTAGGCGAAGTTAAACCTCAGGCGAACTTGGCTTTAGGAGAAGTTAAACCTCAGGCGAACTTGGCTTTAGGCGAAGTTAAACCTTAGGCGAACTTAGCTTTACAGCGAAGTTGCCATCAGGCGAACTTAGCTTGCAGGCGAAGTTCATCAGGCGAACTTAGCTTGCAGGCGAAGTTCATCGCTTTGAAGGCGAAGTTGCCCAGATGCAGGCGAAGTTGCCCAGACAGCCGCTGTTCGGTTTCTTTCCAGCATTTTGAGCGATTTTAACACCCTTTCTATGGTTCAATATCACCCACTACGCTTCCCGACCATTTTCGGTCGCTTATACACTAAAAAGCTTGGATCTTTAAACTTCAAATATCAAGAATCATACCTTTTTGAGCTTGTTTGGATCTCGTTTAACTTGTTAACACAACTAATCGCTCTCTCTCTCTCTCGGATCTGCCCGTTCCTCTCCTCGGATCTGCCCGGTTCCGGCCGCCGGCGAAGTTGTGGTGTATGTGTGTGTTTTTGGAGTGTGTTTGGATAATGATAGAAATGAAGATATTTTGGGGTGCTAGGGTATTTATATCCCTGAAATCCCATGGACCTAAGGCCCATTCTCATTTAACCCATCTCTATTAATCCAAGTCCATAACCCACATCCATTACCCAACACTAGCCCGACCCATACCAACTCCTATTCTAATATTTATTTCCTGATAACCCGAGTAAACTTTCCATCTATTATTAATTAATATAATTAATATTATTTTGGAAATTTCGGGATGTTACATTTAACCCATCAATCAAACCCGACCTATATCGCACCCGTATACCCATTTCTTGTGCCTTAATCTGCGATGTAAACTTAGAATTGATTTGTACGTGCAAATCTTTCCTTAAGCCTAAACGAACTCACTGACGATCCGTAATTAGGAAACTTTGATCGATATTGATACGTATTAACTTATTAGAGAACCAATGTTAGTTGTTTTGGGTATAGTACCTTAGAGGCCATCTTAGCACAATTAAACTTGTCAACACTACCTAATACTCGTCGCCTACAATACCCCCTTGGTTAATTAAGCTTCCGTTACCTGTGTGTACCCCCTCTTAATCGTGTTCTGGCCGACACTTGACTAAACAAAACAATCATATTTTAAACATCGATAAAGGTAATATGTTATATGGATTTGTGCGTATTGATTCACTCTTCATTAACCCTAAGGTTAATCGACCAAACGTTTAACGAATAAGCCGATGGGATCTGTTAGGGTTCATTATTGTTTTGGGGCTTGCGTCTTTTGTGTTTTTAAATTTTGGTTATCAGGTTTAAATCAATTGACACACCAGCTCGCATGACTGGTGTGTTTGTGTTAATGATTGGGTGCTGGAGGGCGCGATTCGAATCGCCTCCGGACCCGTTTCACCTTTTTATTTTTGGAAAAAGAATTTATGTATTATATTTAAACCTTTAATTAATTAGATAATGTTATAAATATCATATGATATATTATTAAAACCGACACATTAACTAGTCGTTTTCCGTATCATGGTTCATATTATATCTATACTATATATAATACACTAAACAAGGGCAAATTAAGACACCAATTTTTAAGTAATTTACAACACTTAAAGCATGATGTACATGTGTTAGTAAGGGTAAACTAGTCTTTTAAACACAATTTATTCAACTTACAAGTTTGGTCCCTCATCTTTAACTATATTATGTTTTTAATTTAAGTTGTAAACTAACTTCCCACCCATGCTTTTTAAACGACTATAGCCTTTTCAAACGTTAATATTTTTATAAAAAAATTACACCATAAAAACGAGCATTTTATTCTCTTTAATTTGGATATGATATTGTTAATATTTTTTTTGATTTTAAATAAATTAATATGTTACGTAAGAGTGTTCAATGTCGTTTTGATGATTTTTAAGTTAAACTTGTGAGTCAAACCGTTAATACTGATTTTTTTGTCGTCCAAAACCAAACTCAACAATTGAAAGTTGAAACCGAATAGTTATTAAATGCCTGGTTCCAGTTTGGTTTCACAGTTTGAACTCTAATAATAAATTTAGTTTAAAATAATTATTAATTTAAATGTATCATCAAATTTAACTAAACATCAACATAATATGATACTTGAGAGGATCATAAATGATGATAATTTTAGCCACATAAATGATAAATATTAATGTAACATCTAAGACGTGAAATAATAACAAATAAAAGATCACAAAATGAATCATACTGCAATTAGGTTAATTTGAAGTTGTATAGCCAAGTTATTTGTAATAAAAATATTATGTTCAATTTAATTTTAACTATATCTAATATATATTACAAAACATATCTAATAATAACATTTACAGTCTGATCTGGTTTCATATGGCCGGTTGCCAGTATAAACCGCGAACCAACTGTTCACTACGTTTTGAAAATTTTGAAACCTACCAACAAACCGAAAGTAAAAAAAGAAAAAGAAAAAAGAAGTCAAACCAATGACCGGTTTAAAACGCTTTTAAGGTTTTAATCGAACCATAAACACTTATATTTGTTACGTGATTAACAAGTTCAAACACCCACTGCATCGCATGTATATTATAATACACATAGGCAACCATCCATGTTCCAACACTCTTCCTGTGTTTATTACCCTTTCCTTCCTTCTTAGCCATACTCTGTCCTCTTTAATTCTCCGACGACTCTTCAAGGCCAACTTAATTGCACCGTTCATTTCCATGGATCCTTCCGTTCACTCGTTTGTTCTACCCCAATTAATGATCCGTTTTAATTGTAGCATCATTGCACATTCAATTGGCAATTTGCTTGATTTGTATAAGACCTCCGTGATTAATCCTTCATCGTATCATTGTATATTAGGAAGAGGTGAATGTTGTAGAGGAATGGGAGAAAAAGATGGTGTTGGTGTTGGTGGCCATGAAGTCGGGCTTATTTTTTATGCGTTAGCAGAAAGATAAGAGACTAGACATGCGGATGAATGTTTTCGGTTATTTGTTTCTGCAACATGGCTTACTGACTCATCTTCCTGAAATCGGGGATTCAATAAATGGCGCGAGTGTGATTGCTTGTGTCAAATATTTAAGTTTGCAAAAGATACATAAGACTATTTTAATGCTTGCACTTAGTAGCTTCATCCTTGTTCCTGGTTAGCATCCATTTATCAATAACATTATACTTATGATTCACATAGTTCCTGTTAATTCATATAATTTTAGTCTCGCATTTTTCAGTGATTTGGGTTTCAAATCCTATTGTTATTCTAGCTATTTTAGGTTACAGTTCTTAATATTATTGTAGTGATTTGGGTTTCGATACTGTAACAAGGAAGAATGGGTAATATTTGTACCGACTGGTTGCAACGATAGCTAATGATGTTTATGGTGTATGGGCAAAATATCATCTCCGGACCATAGGTTCGTTAGCATCAGCCATATGTGTTTGCTTGCATTCTTTACACATTGGTCTGCTATTCTTTATGCGTACTTAGTTTAGTGACTTTTAATTGTAAATTATACGATGACAACAAGAGCGCTACATCGAGATATTGTTGAAGGTAATTAAGCTCAAAATTTTGTTGGCTTGCTCAAAATTGAACCAAAATTAAATGATTATAGTTTTAGCAGGTTTTAATCCAAAAAAACGAGTTTCATGTGGACTTAGTAGCGCTCAAACCAGGTCATTCTAATAATAAGTATCAATTTGATTCGGGTCAAAATGGGTCGTTTTAGAAAAGTTTCAATTTGGTTTGGGTCGAAACGGGTTATAGCCAACTGTCTTTGACAACTTTTTTAATTATATGTTATTAAATCATTAATTTCTTTTTGCATTAATTTTGTCTTAAACCAAGAATTACTCGACAAAAAATCATCTGTTTTTTGGCCTACTGCAAAATTTGATAAAAAATAAGTTTTTAACTGTTTTTGGTCAACTGCAATTTTTCGGATCTCCAATTTAAAACTGCACGAGTTCCAGTTTCAGATTCATCATCTAAATTATTTTTTAAACAATATTATTTTGGTAATAATGTACATGTGCAACACTATTTTAATTAATGTAGGTAAGATTAGACATGTACAAACCGGTCTTGTTTGGTCACCACATGGTCAAAACCAGTTTCCAGAAAACCGGATTTGGTTGAGAACCAATTTGGAGACAACGAAGTCCAACTCTATCCGGACCCGTTTGGGTCGGGTTGGGACCAGTTTGGAACTGGATCAGTTTACATATTTGAAGGTCCCTCAGTGGTAAATAAGTTGTTTAATCAATTTTTATTATATTAAAATTATATAATGTCAAATAACAGGTACATTTATTTTAACAAAAAAAAACAAACTTTGTATATGAATAAATTTTGATTTAAAGGACAGTGAAGTTAAATGTGCTTTTGTATTCCTCTTAGAACGACTGATCAACTTTTTTAAATGTATGTTCTAAATTTAAATATTTGAAAATTACTTTTTGTTATCTTTTGTATTTAAAAAAGTGGATTGCAGGATGTGAGAAACGTCCTCAGAGATTCAATAGCTAAAGTTGCAGCACAACCTAAAACCAAGCATATGCATAAGCAAGATCTCGAGTCAAACGATCAACTTAAAGAGGAACCCACCGTAAATATGCAAAATAACCTGTCTTTGGATTTTCATAAAAGGTTATTGCTTCCAAACATGGCAAACATGATTCACATTCCAGCTCCTTAAACTTCAATTACGCTTTTGGGTATGTTTTAAACCCAATTATAGATGTTGCTAAGCATTATACTTAATTAAATTATGTTGAATTTAATTTATTAATTCGAGTTTAGATGTGGAGAATGATGACAAGCTTCTCGACAACTAACTTGAGACCGAGAAATTTTGCAATGGGAAATAAAAGCATGTCGACAACAAATCATGTGTGTAGCTTCGCTAAATGTACTATGTTTTGACTTTGGTAGTCAAATGTGCTTATTTTGTTGCCAATGTGAATGTTTTATTTTAGCTTTAATGATAATGATCGGTGCCCTTATTACATCATGCAAGTAGCACACTAAAAGTAGAAATGTTGTTGATAACGCATAAGATTTCATTCCAAAATTTTACAAGTGCTAGGTTTGAGTTTCACAGGTTGACTTTATATTAAAATCTGTTGAGAATTTGTTTAGTTATTTATCAAAGATTGACACATTGACAACACGTTAACACCTAACATAACCATGCATGAGGCAGAGAAAAAGTAGGCGCCAAGTCCAGTTTTTTGGTTTAATGTTGAATATTTAATAATTAAGAAGTGCTTTGACTTTGAAAGTCAAACATGTTATTCACTTTTAAGTTCTATGTGAAAGCATGGGTTTCAAGCTAAAGCCGATAACACAAAATTAAAGAAATTAATCAAATTACCAAACAAATTTCTGTTGCGGCCCCAACGCGACGCGTCAAACACTTACCAACCAATCTCCGTCCCCCGCTGCAACGCGTGGGCTCTCACACTAGTGTGTGTATATATATATATAATAGTTATTAAAATTGAAATGATTTAATATTAAAGATTTAAAAGGGATTTTTAATTTAAAATATATAATTAAAATATGTCTTGGTAAAATATTTTCTAAACAAATGTATTCTTATAAAAAGAATATTTATCTTAATTATTACAATTTTAATACTTTTTAAGTTAAAGGATTTTAAACAAATAAAATGATATATAAATATACTAAATGTATTTTTAGTTCAAAATAAATATATTATACAAATCTCTTTATATAGTTTTTCAAAAATTATAAATATTTATTTATTTAAGTATGTTATTTATAATTATAATTTTATATAATTAAAGATATGTTATTTATTATAAACTTGATAAATAAAAGTAATGATCCAAAATAATAAAAAATAAATAATAAATTTGTCACACCCCTATCTTAGGCCTAGGCGTGTGACCACCAGTTGGTACCGTTTTGTAATTAAATCAGAGTTATGGATTAAATGCGGATATATTTGCATGGATTAAAATATAATATTTACATATCAAAAGACGGGATTATAAAACACACGTTTAATGTTTATAAAAGATTACCCGTTTATACAAAGCCATCATTCAAGTTTTAATATTAACAAAACGATCTGAGCCATCAGATCGCCTAGAGATGACTTCGATTCTTCAAGCGCCTATCCTTCATTACCTGTAAAACAGTTTGAAAATACGTCAGCAACACATGTTGATGAATAAGCTGACGCATAAAATATTTTATTTACTTAATTACCCCTCGAGACATAGCTTAGGTCTCGGCCCATCGTGGCTTATGAATAATCAAGTTAAAAACTAAATCACAATTACAAACTTAAGTTATACTCGAAACCGCTCAGCAAACACCGCAGCGTTCGAGATTACTTAGCTACCATCAGTATACACATGATTACTCTCTCTCGAACGCAACTTAGGTCTGGCCCATCGTGGCGGAGGCATATAACCAGGTATGACGCAGTGTGCCACCGTCTAGTCGTCTACCATATATGTAAGGATCCAAACAAACCTACACGACAGCCTGAGGGCAATGATTACTTTTGTTAATAATGTTTTAGAGATACGTAATCTCATGTAACCAATTTAATTTGATTCGATTAAACAAGTTATAAAATTTGGGGTGTATTCACCTTTAGAAAGGATCAGCTTCACTTCACTAATCGATTCATCTTTGCTATCTCGGACCTATAGTACGAGTATAAACTTTTGTTATTACTAGATCTTTAATCTAGCTTAAGACCTTTAGTCTCTTTTTGTATAATCTTTACCTCGATTATGTTTTCTTTATGAACCTTTAGTTCAAAACATCTTTTCTTATTTTACAAGTTTAAACATTTAGTTTACTTGTTTACTTTTCTAACACTACGTTTCTTCTTCTTGAAGAAACGTATACTTTATTTTCTTACATATTATTTAAATAATAAACTTAAATAATATTAATAACAAAGAATTACTTTACATACAATATTTCTTATTTATATTTTCTTTGTTATATTTTATTTTGTTTATTCTTGAGGTATCGAGTATACCCTCGACTAGGGTCTAAGCCATTTAATATTGTATTAATATTTTATTTGGGCATCACACGTATCTTGTTTGACTTATATTCCCTAAACTCTCGAGCAATACTTCGACGCTTTCACGTTTCTCGAATAATCTTGATCAACACCTTCTTGCATGTAAATCGAGGCACGTCGCATGTAAATCTTTGTTAGCACGTACTTCGAGGTGGACGTCGGCTCGTCTCTTGATGGCACACACTTCGAGGAAATGTCGTCGGTGTATGGTACGGACTTAGAGGAAACTTCGTTATTGCCACGGATTACGATGAGGGTCGGGGCACGTTTATCGAGGTAGAGATAGGATGCTTTCTAGTGAGAGAGTGATGTAAACTTGAGAGGTGTGATGAATGAATGGGCTGGTGGCCCTATTTATAGCCGCTGGTCTGGTGACCCATCGCGATACGCGATGGGTCTTGCTAAGGATCCATCGCGTATAGCGATGGGTTAACGGATCCTTTTATTATTTTATATTGGGTAGCGATACGCGATGAGCCTAACTGAAGGGCATCGCGTATCGCGACTAAGCTTGTCGCGTAACCTAGTAGACCTGTCGCGTGGCTGGACACCGGGTGCCACGTGAGACACGTGTCATCACCTGTCAGACCACGTCATTGCGATACGCGATGACGTTTTGTCTAGGGTATCGCGTATCACGATATGTTAAGAAATCAGATTTTTCAGTTTTGGTCGTTGTACTTTAAAAACTTGGCATTTTTTATCCGATATTTTCTTGATGTTACAGAATTAAAGTAATAAATAATTTTCGCAAGAACACACTCGATCATCAAATTCCTGGATCTCTATATAGTTTAGATTTGTTATTCAATTCATATTTATTTCCGCAATTATTGTTACTTAGGATTTCTCGTCGGTAAATTCCGAAGAGCGTGATCTATCCTTTTTTTTAAAACATTACCGCTTTGCTTATTTGATAAGGTTTGTATTCAGTCCCCTTTTTACTTAATTTTAACCGTTTTGAGGACATATACGTATCGTAATAAATTTATCTATTATATACTATTCACGTTAGCAAACTGTTTAATCCTTGTATGCATATCAATTATTTGCTTAACTTGTTATATGTTTATTTGATTAATTGTCCGCATTCGGAGAAGTCCATCATAATCACAATAATTGTATGATCATATGACCGCCGTAGTAGCCAATGCCCATTTCTCAAGGCAACTGTTTTACCGACACCCCTTATTTGCTCATTGGCTTTATTGTTTATTCTCATAGGAACAGTATTGCGTTTTTATATAATATTGTATTGTGTCTTAAATTAACTGGTGTTTACTCACTCAACCTCGTGTTGACAAAGCTTTTTTATTTTATACACATATGATTGTTACCGTTTGAATTGATTGGTGAAGATTTAGGATTGCTTATGTTAGAAGAAACATTATCAAGACAATAAATCAAGACTTAATTTTAGAATTTTTTAATTATTAATTATCTTGTTGCCTTTTCTTTTAATTTATGTACTTTGTTTGGATTTATTTGAAAAATTAATTAAAGTTAATAGATTTTGTCGCTTTTAAATTATTGTATGATAGTACCTTGAGAGCTGTAAACAATCAGCTCACGCCCCGCATTTCCGCCTTAGGTTGCGATGTGACAGAGGCGATGATGGGTGGTGGCGGGCGGCGGAGGCGGTGGCGGTGAGAGGACAATGGCTAGTAGTGGTGGGAGGGTGGTGGAGGTGATATAGTGTGAAAAAAAGATGGAATGAAAAAAAAACACTAGTTGGGTGGATGGAATGAATTTGGGGTGTTTTAAGGGCGCACTCGTTTCACAGAATTCGTGGGAATTGGAATTAAAATCCATGACACGGCGTGTTCGTTTCGTTAAAATTGGAATCTTAATTCCATTTTGGTGTGTTCGCTTCAACGAATTTGAATTTATATTGGAATTCAATTCCTTCAAATTCCTCTAAATAAAGGAATTCCAAATCCTTCCAAAATGTGAAGGAATTCAAGAAAATTCATTGGAATCTTTTCTCGAGATTTTTTTTAATGAGGACAACGAATAAAACATTTTAGTTTTTTTTTTACTTTTGTTGTTTTTAATTTATATTTTGAGTTATGAATTTTTTATTATTATTTTTAAATATTTTTTAAGGGATTTTTTATCTTAATAGAAAACCCATAAAAAAAATTCAAGAAGAAAATAATAAAAAAAATCATAATGCAAAATATATATAAAAAACAAATAAAAACTAAAATATTTTCGCCGTTATCCTCGTCAGAAAAAAAACACAATTTTAATTCATTTGTGGTTATGGATTCCAATTCATTTATCAAATGAACACATAAAGAATGGAATTAGATTTCAATTCCTTCCAATTACAATTCATATTTTTAGTTCAGATTTCAAATTCAATTCTTTCAAATTCCAAATCATATGCAAATTCTAATTCCAATCTATTTCATTCTATAAAACGAACACACCCTAAAAGGAATGGAATGGACATGGTAATGGGTAATTCCATTCCATTGACCAACCAAACACATATTTTTTTTCATTGTATCATAATGGTCTATTCCATTCCGCCTCTCATTCATGCATATCAAACGCTACCTCAATTCCTCCGTCCATTCCATTACCTCGTAGCAAACAAACACTAAGTTTTGGTTGTATAAGCTTATTATAGATTAATTAACAAGATGAGTTTTGTTGTTGCGTGAGTTGTGGGTATAGGCTTTATGCATTTGAGACATGTCTTTTATATTCATGTATGTATGTAGGTATGAATATCGGGGGTGTGCCTGTGGTGGAGACTCTGGTGGTGAGAGAAGTCAAGTTCTCTAGTGAAAGTGGCTGGAGGACGGAGGGAAGAAGAAAGAAAGACGACTATGGTGAAAAAAAGGGAAACTGAGGCAGTCGACCAATCTCATATGTTTCTAACCTAATATTAACGACGGAGATGATAAAGTTACTTTGTTATTTCGCTAATCCGTCGGTGTCTAGTGATAGATTCGCGAAAAATTTATAATGGTTGAGTGTTGGTTTTTAGATGTTAAATCAGCCTTAGGAGTAGAGGTGCACAAATCGGGTATTTGAAAAACCCGGATTCGGGTATGGAACCGGGTTCGGGTATGATTGGGTATTGAAAAATTGGGTATTAGTAATACACGGGTCGGGTTCGGGTCCGGGTATTGGCTTGAAAAACCATACCCTATATACCATATTCGGGTCAGGTATTGAACCGGGTCTTCAATACCTGGGTATTTCAACATCTTATTTCTGGGTATTGAAAAAACCAATTTTCTGGGGATTTGAATACCCTATTTTCAGGTATTAAAAAAACCTATTTTCTAAATAGATAGTTATGGTCCTTCCGGATAAAATAAAAGCACTAAATCGTCTTCGATGAATTTGATCGTCTTCATTTAGTCTCGCGGATCCAGAGTTCCAATTATTTTTTCAAAAAGTCTTCGACTCAAGCAGCTCGACATGATTTCACATGTTGATTCAAAATCGTTATTGAATCAACCTCAACATAGAGTGATAGAACCACAATGAATGCAACGAGTTTAGCTGGACCGGACGACATTTGACATAACTCGAAGTGAACCCAAATTGATGATAATCGAGCTGTAGAACTAGAAACAGTGCCAACAGAAGAGGAAGCCTTTTTCTTCAAGTGTTGTGACTTGTGAGTTGTGACTAAAACCAAATGTCAACCAACTATTTCATTCTACTTATGGTGTAGAAAACTAGAGATACATTAAAAACATATTAACGGTTAAAATTCAAAAATGACACTAACTGCTATTTTTGAGTGGTTTTGGACATTTTTTTTTGTATTTTCTTGTATCGTATATCAAAAGACACGATGTTGCTCTAAACAATTATATAGGCCCAAAAAAATCCGTTGAAGAATGGAAGATCATCTATATGGGTAGCCATACAATCAGTGTCAAGTGCTACACATACATAGATGCACAAACATTAATATACGGGTATGCAAAAAACCCGGGTTTCGGGTATAACTAGAACCGGGTTTCATGTATTACTAGAACCGGGTTTCATGTATTACTAGAACCGGGTTTCGTGTATTACTAGAACCGGGTTTCGGGCATTATCGGGTTTAGATCGGGTATGGGTTTGGGTTCGGGTTTCAGCATTAAAAGTCATACCCTATCCGTACCTTACGGGTAGGGTTGGGTTCAGGTATTAAAAACCCAGGTTTAAAAAACCAGTTCTGGATTTTTATTCGGACCCGGTTCCGAGTTCGGGTTTTTTGTGCACCTATACTTAGGAGGTTACTTTATATGCATTAACTCAAAAACGGACCATAACATGTCAATATGGGCTTTAACGGGCCTTGATATGTGTTTATGGGTTTATTTTTGTTAAAACATAAAATTTATTTACATTTTTTTTCTTTATAATATATTTCTTACATATAAACACAAACTGAACTACATCTGGATAATGGGTAAGCGAGCAACAAGATATGCCGCTATCCCCTTTTGAATCGCAAAGCCTATTCTGGTTTTATAAACTTATATTGGGCCATAATAAGTTTATTTTGATTTTATAAACTTATATTGGGCCATAATAAGTCAGTTTGGCCCACGATCTCTGTTTATTAACGCCATGTCGCCATTCATTGGTATGCCTTAAAGGGCCTTGATATATGTTTCTGGGTTTGTTTTAGTTACATAAACCTAGACCGGGTTATAACAAGTAAATCTAGACCAACTAACTTATCCTTGTATATTAATACTATCCATTATGCGCGTTCATGGACATTGGCATGTGTTTGTGGGTACGATTTGGTTATACAAACCCACATTGGGTTATCACAAGTCCATTTAGGTTTTGTTAATCCTTGTGTGAATACAATTAGTGTTGTTCACGAGTCGAACCGAACCAAGCGAAGCCTTGCTCGTTGCTTGGCTCGTTTACAACCAACTGAAACGAAAACTAAAACAAGCCAAAATCGAATCGAGCATTTTTCGATCGAACATCGAGAGATTTCGAGCATGGTTTATTTCTTTTTCACTTTAAAATTTTCAATAAGAAAAAAGTTTAAAGGTTGTAAATTATATTTTATAAATAAATTAATAGTTTTTAGAAAAACGTGTAATAGATTATAAATTTTTATTAAAAAGTAAGTTTGAAGTGAGATAAAATGATCATGTAAACACACTTCTAGTATTCTAAAAACTTAAAGGGAACAAATAAAACTATAAAATTGACAAAATAGGAAAAATTTAAAGGGGTTAAAAAAATTGTAAGCTTATATTTATGTGTTTTGTCTATATATTTATATATTTGTTCATATATAATTATATATAAAATAAATTAAAAATATGAGAGCCGAACCGAACCGAGCAGACCTTTGCTCGTTGTTTGGCTCATTTGCAAACCGAACCGAGCAGAGCGGCTCGTTTACATTCGAGCGAAAAAACAAGCGAGCGGCTAGCAAGTTCGAGCGACGAGCGATTTAGACGGCCGTAAATACAATACATTATTATACATTATTGTGCACTTTTGGGCATTGACATTATGACATAATACATCTTGATTAGATAAACCCATACCATGTTTTAAAATGTCAATCTAAGCCTACTAGTCTTTGTGCGTGAATGCTAAACACCTTTTTATGCTATACATACTAATTACTAATACCGGACCATCACAAGTCATCGTGAGCCTACTAATCTTTATGTGCGAATTTTGTATATTAACCCACTCGTTGCTGTTGTGAATGAAAGAATTGAGTGTCTACCTCCAAAAGTATCCACTCTGAGCAGCAAGATGGCTCAAGAGATGTAGTCGCCAACCACCAATATCACCTAGTTTTGCCACCATCTTCACCTAACTAACTACCAGTGCACCATACCTTTTACCGATGAATTACAGACATATTTTTTGTATCACTGAAAGTTCTATGTATTTGTATTACCATGGGTTTGGTTTATAAATTTTTAAGTTCTATTTACCATGTTTCAAAAAATTTGAATTTGTTAGTCACGAAATTTATGTTAATATTTTTTTTCTAAAAAATTACAAAGTTGAAAATTAAACGTGTACATGCCTAACTTTGTCCCACTTGGTTTTCTCCTAGATTATTGTCAAAAGGATATCTTGGATACGGAAACAATAATTGCCTAGTTACTCAATAAGGGGAGGGGGTGGTTCAATTCTTCTTACACATCACATACAATGGTGGTGTGTCACATTACCATCTCAAATCCATCACATGTGATGGATTTTAGTAGGGGTGGTGGTGTGGTGTGATGGATTTTTATTTCTTTTAATAAATATTAAAATAAATAAAAATAAAACAATATTACATTAAAAAAATAAAACAATATTACATTAAATAAAGACAACTAAATTAAAAAAACCGACAAAAAAAAAACCTACGGCCCTTCCCAACCCCACTTGTCGCATATCTCGCATTTGCGTTGAAGTATGATCGATTTAAAGGGTTCCTCAAGATGTTCGTGCGGTTGTAGGAGAAAAGTTAGATCGGCGTTTTTTTGGTTTTCATTCAAATGGTTGATATATGTTTCCTTACGTTTCATTTTTAAAATTTGAGCATGTTTCTTTCTGTAAGGCCCCGTTACCGGTAGCCCTACTTTGGTGTTGGATTTACTCATAAACACAGTTCTAAATATTATAGTTAATTAAAACTTTACGCGGAACATAAAACTTCAACCATAATATCTTACAAAACTGTCAAATCTTGTCTTAACAAACATTCAAATTTATTTAAACATGAAACATAGTCTTTCAAAAAATCACAACATTTATTCGAGATGCCAGTATCTTCAATTCCATGCCATGTGTCTTCAATCATGCTAGCTGCCTCAACCTATTTTCCTGCGTGCATACTAAAAGTCAGCTACGCTGAGTGAGTTCTAGTTAATCACATAACTTACTTTACATACACATACACGTGCCCGTAGGTACACATTACATACTAAACCTGTCCATCAATCTTTCATACACGTACATATCTAACCTTACGTTATTAAGAGCATTCGCCCTACATACCTCGGATATTATTAGGGTCCGGTACCCTCCATCCTCGGATATTATTAGGGTCCGGTGCACTCCATCCTCGGATATTATTAGGGTCCGGTACCCTTCATCCTCGGATATTATTAGGGTCCGGTACCCTTTCTTCCATACCTTTTTAACATACTTTTCTATATACATAATCGTAAGTTTCATACATACATCATTTATTCTTCATCTTACAACATACATATAACATCAACCATTTCCTGGCAGTACATGCAATTTTGAAGATCGTTCATGTATCGACAAGAAACCATTCATACATTTCATATAATACATATATGGCATACGCTTATCACTTAGGATAAGTGTATTAACTAATCACATCGAGTATGCACACAGCCCCGAAAACATAACAAGGAATGCTCACCTGAAGTAGGTTACGCTCACCGTTAATAGTTATTCCTTTCTTCAGTTGGGCACGGCTAACTGTATAACAATTACTCGTATCAATTATCTATCACTAGCCATATCACGTTTCTATTCTAATTATAACCCTCAACGAGCGGGGGTCCGGGGGCAGCGCCCCTTGCAGCGGGGTCTAGGGGCAGCAGCCCCTAGCTGGGGTCGAGCTGCCAGGTCAGCTTGGAAAAATTTTATTTCTATTAACTGTCGTAACACATTTTACATTAGGATTTTAAATTATTATTTAATTCGCTAACTCAAAGTTCAAGGGCTTAATTGTAATAATTCATTCTTTTTCTAAGTCCAGGGATTGTTCTTGTCATTATGTTAAACTTCTGATTCGTTACTGGTTCATTACGAATTGGCTTATCTTAGCGAACTGGTCATTGTAGCGAATTGAACCCTCTAACGAACTGGTCATTTAACGAATCAGTCTATATAACGAACCAGTCCACATAGCGAATCAGTCCAGGTAACGAATTGGACCTTCTAATTCGTTATCTCCTTAACGAATGACTATAACGAATTAGGGGGGGGGGTTAATTCGTTATCTTTTCCTTAACGAATCTAGACGCGAACTAAGGCTAGTTCGTTATTCTTTCCTTAGCGAATCAAGTGACGAATTACCTCTAAAAATTCGTTAACTCTCCGTTAGCGAACTAGGGTTAGGTCAGAGAATGTCAGAAACATTCTCTGACATCGTATCCTCGTACCAGCCGCCTTTCCGGCGCCGTCGCCGGAAAAACGCGATTTCGCAGGAAAAACGTGTTTCAGCACCGTTTTCACCGTTTTTCGTTCCGTTTGATCCAGATATGAGCTAGGGTGACCCCCTAAGCTCATCTTAGGTTCGGTTTATACCCGATAATACCCGGATCTCGTAACTTAACGGTTTAACGATGTCGGCTCGTCGTTTCGTGACTAAATCTAACAGTTTTAAGTTTATAAACATCATACTATTATTACCTCGGGTCGGTGTTTGGTTTCCTTCTTGATTTCGGCTTAGGCAATAAGAGAACTAGAGAGAAAGCTTAAGTGTGTGTTTTTGGTGGTGTATGGAATATGTGTGAATGAGGATTAAATGGAGATTAAGGGTTTATATATTTATGGATCATGGGCTTTAGCCCATGGTCTTTCATTCTTTCTTTCCTAACCCAAGTCCATAACCCATATTCATTTACCCAACACTAGCCCAACTCGTATTCTATTTATCTAAACCGATAACGAACCACCATAAAATAACGAAATTTATTTTATTATTATAACCTAAAGTAGGATGTTACACTTTCGCTCCTTCGTCTCGGCCATTTCCGCCAACTTAGCCGACTTGTATTCAGCGAAGTTTTTGGCCACCGCTTCCTTTCCAAGTCTTGACGATTCCCCACTATTCTTGCGATTCGGCCGTGTGGGTGTGTCTTCGTCGGGATCGTCTCCGGGTTCCTCGTTCAAGTTCATGCTCAGCATATTGTATGACAAGCCGCCGGTAGACGTTGTGTAGTCCCCGGACTCGGAAGTTTTTGGTCTTTTTGAAAACGATTCTTTCTTCGTTGGAGCCGTCGGTCCGTTCAAATCGACCAAGGGAATCGATTCCCACTTCGCGTGACGTCTCGCAATCTCCCACGCTTCCAAGTGGGGAAAAGCCCTACATTTGAAAACTTCAACATAATCGGCCAAAACGTCCTTTATGATAGTCTACTCGCTCGCTCCGCTTTGTGGATCTCGAGACTACAAAACATTTAGAAAAAAAAATTGTATATGTATCAAATTGTAAAAATAAAGTAATAGATTATAAAATAAATAAACTAAAATAGTTACCAGTTGGACGTAACAAGCAATAAATTTTGACATTTTTCGATTCAAATCTCCCCACTTGACAATCATTTGATCCTTGCTTCGTACGGTTGCGCCAGGAAGTTTCGAGAAATGTTCATTAATACGTCTAGGGGATCGACAGACGGTTGAGATTGAAACATTTGAAAAGCATTATTTGGATAATTTTGGGTAGAAAAAAAGAGGAATATAAGGTTGGTTTGGTACGATTGAGAGGATTGGTTTTGGGACGGTTGCTAATAACGTTGTTGTTGGGAAGGTTGTTGTTGGTTTTGGGACGGTTGAAACTGTTGTGGTTAAGGTTGTTGTTGGAATGGTTGGGTTGTGTCGGGTTCGTCTTGTAACCGAAATCTCGTCGGTTCGCCTAGATTTTGTCAAACCTTTGGTCGGGTTTAGGTTTTCTTTGAACCCGAGCCACGTTTCTTAGAACCATCCATTGATATGATGTTAAAATGGTTGTGTAGTAGAAGATTTTGAGTTGGATTTGAGTATGTTTTGAAGATATGTTTTAGCTATTTATATAGGTAATATAATTTTTTTTAATTAGAACACCCCCTCCATCCAACGGCTCCCTCCTCGAAAACTCCCCCCTCACAGCGTGATAGCCATCACGCACACACACCCCATCACGCGTGATGGGGGACCGGCGGCGGTGTGCGTGAGGCCATCACCCGTGATGGCTCCTCACCACGCACCAGCCCGGGTGCCCCGAGAGTGACCTAATGGCAAGAACCATTGTCAGCTAGACTAAGCCAGTTGTACGAGACATTCAAGCGCCCTCAAGTTATCTTCAGTACCACGAAGAGCCTGGCCAGGGCCTTAGTAAAAATGAGTATTTTGTTGTGTTTAAACAATTTAATTTTTATATGGGCTTACTTGGTCACAATGTGAGTTGTTTAAAAAACTTTTGTATGAAAACATGATTAAATATGACTCAAATGAGACTGAAACTCATAACCTCTGGGATGAAAATAACACTACTTTGCCACTATATCAAGCTAGTGGTTATGTTATTGAGTTTAAACTCTAAATATACATATTGTTTTTATAAAAATACATAAAAACTTTTTTTATAAAAAAACTTTCAGGCCTAGAGGGGTGCCGGGCCTATGACCGTCGACCACCCAACCACACATTAGGGTCGGCCCTGAACCCACCCGCCCGAATTCCCACTGATGATAAAATCCGGACGCCATTCATTAAACAACCCATACCCTCCCCAAATTGTTATAAGTGGGGATCAAACATGTGTTTTCATTAAAAATTCATACTTCCTACTAATACATCATATTGAAAATGACTGGATTTCATTTAAATAACAAAAAAATAAAAATAAAATCTTTTAGAATATTCATAATGCATGGACTACAACATCTTGGCTCGTTGTTTCGTTCAGGGACCAATCAAGCAACATTGTGACTTGTTATGTGTTTATGGACATGAATTTCCGACAATCCTTTGCTGTGTTTATAAAAAAAGATATTTATTAATTTATTTTTGAACTACCAACAATAAAAGCTCGGTTACTTGGGCAACCTAATGACATAAGGCGGTCACCTCATATGTTCGCAAACGTAGACATCGCTGAGTAGCCCAAACCTACCATCTCCTATTTCTGGGAAAATCTGCCGCCCGAAAGTTCACTACGATAAAACCCGGTTAAAATTAGATTCAAACTTGATACCTTACAATCTCTAGCTCAACTCTTTAATAATAAGTCAGGATATTTGGGTACGGCTTTTGATAAAAAAAATATTTATAATATCTTATATTAAATCGTGTTAATTGATGTTTTATTCATGTACGATGAACCATCTATTATATCACGCATGAAAATTTGAATAAAAAGAAATCTAAGCGATTAAGATATCGTGACTAGATAATTCCATGATCATCGAGAAGGATTTATTTTTTGAATTAGTCGATGGATAAGAAGTTTGAAAAGAATATGATCATGACTTACTAAACTTTTAACTGTCAAATAAATTGACTAAAAAATTGAGTTGCAGACAATTTTGAATCGTTAAAAGAATATGTTATAAAACAAATAAGCAAATAATAATTTCATGTTTATCTTATTGATAAATAGTCAGGAATATTGAAAATGGGAGATACAAAGTATGGAAAATTCTTTTATTTAATTATCTATATAATTGCCTACCATAAAATCCTAGGTGTCAGGTTGTTTCTCTCATTCTCTAGAGCCACCAAATTGCTTGATTTATAAATGGAGGTTTCTCATGCATTTGACCCGAATCCGCGGGTATGGGTCTCACCAAACCCGGATAGTCTTTAAATGAGTTATAACATCTCATTTAATTGTAAAACTATTTCATAAACAAACAATAATTTTTACGGGTCATGGGTCTCACCAAACCCGGATAACCCTTAAAAGGGTTATAACATCTCATTTATTTGTGAAATAACCCCTTAATTATCAAAGAATAATTTTCATGGGTTATGTATCTTACCAAACTCTAATAGCCCTCAAATGGGTTAAAAGATATCATTTATTGATAAACACTTTCATTATCAAACCCTAATTTAATTTATTTGCTTTAAATGTTCTTCGTTACTGGTCTATCATCTCCATCGTCGGTTAACTTCCAATACTACCCATCATTGTCAACTAAATCAACGCCTCTTTTTTCGTTAGACAAATATTTGTGTTCATGTTTGTACATTTTAAAAAATCAACATGCTCGTGTTCGTTTATGTTTGTTCGTTAAAAATCTTAAAAACCTAAACATCTCAACTAATAAAACCAAAATGTTAAAAAATATAATAACAAACTAATATATATGTATTAAATTAAACAAAACTACATTAAAAAATAAAATAATCATCATAAAATTAAAAACGATTAAAAGCAAAACTTTAAATAAACTCCCGTAACACGGGAGGATCAAACTAGTAACTTCATAAATAGTTATTGTAAACTTGTAGTATGTTTAGGACTATAACTTGTTTACAGATATCATAACTCCTATATTTAGAACCAATGGTTTTGACTAATTATTATGGATTTGATCCACGTACAATTAAATGACTGCTAACATAAGTTACAATAATCATGGGGGTGGTTGCGAAGGGACGACAGGATACGATGTTTTTACTTTTAGGAGGTTCCACAACACGAGTAGTTAAGAAGGAAGAGGGAGGCCATAGTTGCAATGGTATGGTAGGGTGTCCAAGAAAACAGAATAACTGAACCATAACTAGAAGTCTGGAATAACAAACGTAACCGAACTGAAATTACTAAACCCGATAAAAAATAGATAATTTGGTTATACTGTAACACCCCGCCCCGCATTGGGTCACAATAAACATGGTTTCTGAACAAAAGACAAAATTTTATTTATTTGCTTGTCAAAGGTATAATGAATTATACAAGACAAACTTAAATTTAATTTACACACCCGCATGGTTGAAAAGATATTTTATTAGGACCCTGATGTTTTATTCTTCGCTCTTAATCCCCACCCAAAGTAACTTGTGGACCTGTATACAAAAATGAAATAACGGAATGAGCCGAATGCTCAGTACGGAATATAGGCTCAAATAATTAATGGTTTAATAAAACGTAATTTAGATTGAACTTATAGTTGATGATAGGCAAAGTAATCTTAAAAAAAAAATTAAATTGTTTCATACGGATGTACCCATGAGTGAACATAAAACATGACAATATAACGGTAGCTACTCCTGCATATTTATCACACGAGATGGCGAGTTGGCATACCTGCTATCCATCTCCTTAATATTAATCCTAGGATCGATCTATACGCCTCCTAATAGCCATATGTACCACACTTGTACTTAAGAGACGACGTGAACTGATCTCACCATCACGGTTGGTGCACATGTAGTCGATGCCGCAACAACATGCTCGTGGGACACTCCACGAGAAGCAACACTCAGGGTATCGGAATACAAATGATCTTATTCACATAACTTATAGCAAATATATTATCATAACATATACCGGAACATGCTATAATGAGTATATTTAAGCATAATACTATTGCATATCATGAAAGCTAAATCCAATGTTATAATCAGAAATGGAATCCAACAGACAATCAAGTAAACTGATAATCCAAAGATAAGATAAGTCTTAAAATATATATGAATTCAATGGGTTTATATCAATTGAGTATGAAGTAATAAGAAGTGAGGGTAAGGATCCGTACCTTTAATGTTCCCTAGCTGTGCTAACCTGTGTATGAGCGCTCCAAATTATCTACATAAAAGTTATCTTCTATTTAGAAGATTATATTTAGAGTTTCGGTGTTGGTTCTTAGTTTTGGACACATATCTCATTAACACTATATGCGTGTTCATGTTTTATATATTCAAAGATTATTATATCTTATTAAATTTGATTATCATAACATTTTAGTTGTCGATGCAAAGTTGTTTAGATTTATCCAAAAGTTTAGTTTATAATTAACACTTATTACATAATAATAATAATAATTATTATATAGGCTTCACGTTTTAGAATTCTAAACCTTTTATAAAATAAATTATTTCCGTTACTTATTATACACTATATTATATTTTTATATATTTTGAGTAAAAATATCGGTTTCATGAATTTATAAAATGAATTTATAATGTTTTAACATAATTTATAATATTTAGATATTTAATTATTATTTCTCTTTTTATAAGCTTTATTAATTATTTCATCAAAATATCATGATATCATGAAAGAAACTGATATGGATTTCATGAAAATTTGTAATCCTCTAAGAACTAAACTATCACATAAAATTTGCTCAAAAAATCTGGTTTAATTATTGAAGGAATAAAGACTTAAAAGAGTTGCAAGTGGTGGGTTTCGAACTTCCCTGACCACGCTTTTAACTAGTTTTGGGTTTAGCAAATTTAACTACGTTCTGACTTTATTATATGAAGTAATACAAATGACTAGTTTAACCTTGTTGTTTACTTTGTCTTCTTCAACACTTCGTCGAAAAACGAGAGGTTGACCGGAAAACTGTTTTGAGTTCCATGAGAGGTTTGTTTAAGTTTAACAACAAACTAGTAACATTGGTTAATCCATGGCGCGATGGTTCAGAGATGGTGGAGGTTGGCTATGGAGTGGAGACGGTAAACAAGGTAACTATTTTGGTTCTTCGGTTCACTCCGGTTCTCCGGGAAAGTGAGTTTTCCAAAAAGTTGGTTTGAGTTTATTTCGATCTACCGGGAACAAGAGCGGTTGTTGGAATTTTACTTAATAGTATAGAAGGTGTGAGTGTGAATGTTAAAAAGGTTTAAAGGACATGTGTTTATAGCCCGTTTTGTTTTTGGACGAAGATTCGGATAAGGATGGATGATATATCTTTAGGATGAAAACCATGTAAAACCTTGGGTTGGTATTTCTTTCACTGAATAACCTATTTACTTGTTTCTATCCTTTTCTTTCTTTACTTGTCTTTCAATCTTATCTATTAATTATTATTATTTTTATTTTTTTAACTTTCATGAGTTTACTATGTTTTAACCGTAGAATAAATAGTTTAATTACTATTTGATCTTTATTGTTTATTACAAATTTCGTTACGTGGAAATTTAGTGAAATTCATTTATTTATTAAATATTATACATATATATTTTCCAATGTATTGAGTTTAATATTATATTATATTATATTTGATTTGATTTTTTTTTTCAGTTATTACAATTATTAAAAGAAATTTCGTCATCGAAATTTATTGATCAGAACATACGTAAACGGGAGTTTAATAATAGAGATCGAAAAGTAAGGTCAAAATTACCTAGATTATAAGTTCTATTGCACGGACATACTAGGGTATAAAAGACAAATTGACTCTTCAGTTTTCTATGTAGCTTCGCGTTTAGAGTGATCCTTCTAGAGGACTTTGATGAACGTAATTACTTTCTGACGCATAACCCTTTCTTGTTGGTATAAGATGGCTTCTGGTTCTTCTTTGTCTGACAAATCTTTGTGAATTGTAAGTGAAGGATAATTACTTACATGTAGAGGGTGATAGTTATATCCTCTTAATCAAGGATACGTGAAAACGTTATGAACGTGCAAGAGATGTGGTGATCATGCTAGTCGGTATGAAGCATTTCGGTTTGAGAGAGAATTTCATAGGGACATATAAAGCGAGGACTAAGTTTTCCTTTGTTTCCAAATCTGCGAATGTCAAGCCAAGGTGATACTTTTAAGAATACATAGTCACCAACATTGAACTCAAGTGTTCGTCTGTGTTGATGCGCAAAACTCTTTTTTTTCTCCTCTTAGCTTTTTTTTTCAGCTCCTCCTGAGCAATAGTGACTTTTTCATTAGCAACTTGGACTAGAGGTTCAATGACTTAATTGAAACTAATTTACACATAAGATTCCCATACATGACATGTAATTCATAGGTATGTTCAAGACTATAATTGTCAATCACTATACCATCATACCCTAATGATCCTCGCATAATACCTTAACAAATTAACGAATCAGAATATCCATATCCAGATGGACATATATCCAGATGGACACTGATATGCATAATAGAAAACCAATAGCACACCTTCGTAAATGCATTCACAATTATGTTCCGGACCATAATTGTCAATTAACTTACAAATGAGTACTAACGATTTTACCCATAATGCATTTTAATTACCTATCCAGGCATACGGAGGGTTGACGGAGAATTCTATTTCACATATTAATAGCGGTGTTGATTATTTCTCTCATAAACATATAGAATAATTACGGATAACTATTAATATTTATATCTCCTATTGAGATATTGTTAGTCAAAACTAAGAATCTAGCATAACTTTGCAAGATTAACTTGTGAGTTTTAAGCATAGAGTTAATCCTAAAAGATTATGAGGTTAGGTTACCTAATAGGCAAATCATGGTTTTGGAGATGATGTGTCAGAAACAACAGTCTAAAGTAATACGGTAATAAATCGAGCAAATCCAACCCGAGGATGACGTCAAAAGTGCTTGTATGCTTTTAAAAATATGGGTATCTTATCTTTAAAGGCAATTGACTTCATGACTTATAAATCATGTATTCAAACCAATGTTTTCATAACCGCACGGATATCGAACCGCATGCCTTACTAGTCAGTCCGATATGACCGGGTTCAAAAATCGGATAACATTAATATATATATATATATATATATATACAAGAAAAATAAAAATAAAAATAAAAATAAAAATTTGATAATAACTTTTAATTCTCTCTCGTGAATTATAACATACATATAAAGTGATCATCCAAACAACACAAAAATCAAGTTGGTGGAGTTAATCAGTCCAATGTTATTTGAATTTTCAATTGGGTTTACAAACTTTCGAAACACATATCATAATTTTATTTTCTTAACAAAAACTTTCGGTTGAATTTTGTTTTGCCTATCGGTTCAACTGAACTAAACGCTTCACTAGTTCATCGAAAATCACCATGGTTGGCTAGTTAATTTGAAAACGGTCTGAAGGTAGTAAACCGGACCGTTGTTCTGTCCGATTCTGGATCGGACCTGACGATCCAATTTTAAAAGCATTGTTTCAATATAACTTCATTTGTTTAAAGCTAGTCATAACATTTTGAAATGGTTACATAGAAAATGATAACTTAATAACGAATCAATGCTTTATTTTTCAAAGTATACCCATATATATCTTATACATACTTCTTTGCCAATTTCATAAATTCTATTTTTAAGTTTTAAATAAATAAAAAAAATAGTATTTGAAGCTCTTCTTAAAAGGTTTTGAATAAAACATTTAACAAAATGTTTAGTTAGTGGATACGTAAATAAAAGGTTTCTTTTATGAAAGCAATTAGATGACCAAGTATTATTTTTTTTCATCGAGATCATACCATAAACGCTGCCCGATCCGTGTTACGGTTTTAGTGTAAAAGACAACCCTATTTTTAATTCAATGGTGTCGTTTATAATTAAATTGCATCATGTCATGTTTATTTTTAAATTATATAATCTTATTTAATTTTAAAGAGACAAAATTTAAATTAACTTCTTAAAATGTATAAATAAAATAATTATATTTCAAATTCTTGTACATGAATGCTTAAAGTTAAGTAAAAAGCTTTGTAAAGTAACTCATAGGATTAAAACAAAAGAAAATAAAAGACGATTTAACAACGAGGGAGTTTACAAAATAAAATAAAAAAATTAAAATTAAAAGGGGGATCAACAAATTCAGCAATGGGTTTCACAAAGTTTTAGCAGGGTTTAGAAAGTTTTAGTACAAGTTTCAGAAGTTCATAGTTGACTAGCAACACTATGTATTAACCAAAACAATTTTCAGTTTTTAATTTAAAAGTTCGGAAATTCACATATTAAAAAGAAAAATACTAAAATACGTTTTCAAAAGAATACAGAATATCTTACATAACTAGTTTTGTTAAACGGGCATGTAATAATTCGAGCAATCTTTTAACGTGTATACACATATAAGCTTTACATTAGTTAATATTTTATTTATTACGAATTAATACTTTTATCATTACCATTACTAAAATTATTACTATACTATTATTCGAAATGATAACAATATAAGATTCAGAATTACCTTAGTCGGTTATGATGATGGCTTATCAAAGGTATGTATTCAGATAAGTAAATGCTATGCATTTCGTATTAAACTTATTTTCAACATGATGAAACATGAAAGCGTTACGATACATGACGTAAAACAACCAAAGTGTACGAAGGTATAGCAGTTATGATATGGGGCGTGTCAAAATAGTATTAGTATGTGGTAAATCAAAAGAGTATCGGTTATCAATTTGATGACCAAAACAAAATTTTTAATGGTATATCAAAATGGTATTTAATAAAACAAAACGATTATGATAGTAAAATAAGTGTGGTTAAAAATGCAATACGAAATTTATTTTTAAATAGTAGTAAGATGGTTATAGTGAAATATTAGTCGAACGACTATGTTAGTAAACGATTATGGTAAAATAGTTATGTCATACGATGGAGCAGACAATTATGCCAAAAGGTAATATAAATTAGTCATCGTAGTCGGTAGTAAAAATGACTATGCTGAAAATATAGTATAACAATTATGTAAATGGCGGTAACATAGTTGGGGTATAAACAATAAATTAAAATAGTAGTAGTATATGTTGACGTATATTGTAATAGTAAACCAAAGCAGTGTCAGTAACAGTAACAGTAACAGTATCAATATTGTTATCTATGATAGGTGCTTTAAGGAAAATATCTAAACATATTTCTTTATATAGCGCACGTTTACAAAAAAGAATTTAAATAAGATATTTAATTAATATAAATACTTTTGTCACGAAAAACATTGTGCGTGATATATCGGTTACATAACGGATACTTAAACAACGTTTGTTTACTTATGTTTGTAGAGTTTTTAAAACCTTTGTAGATTAAAGTGTTAGTTTGAGGTTTTGGATATATTACTCTTGTTTTGTGGTGATGGTGGTTTTGAAATTATGAGGGAAGTGACGTGAGTTTGAGAGGTTTCATAGCTTGACTTTTATAGTCTGATTTTAATTCCGTTAATTTTTTTATTTATTTATTGTATTTTACTTACCCATCAAGGTATAGAGATAAACATGAAAGTTGAATGACTCATCTATGATCATTATAACTCTTACACATTGTCAAGATTGACATGAGTCCTATTTATTATTACTGTTATTTTTATTAATTTTCTTTTTAATATATTGTTACTTATTTATCTATTTATTCAATTTAGTTTGGACTTAAACCTTTTTTTTTTAATATAGGCGTACGTCAAACAATTTTTAAAGTTTGATTATCTTTAAAAACTTACTTTAAAATGTCAAGACAAATTTTTTTATTACATGTTAGAATTACTATTATAAAAATAAAGGACAAATTTTTTTGTTAAATCTTTAATATCACATAAAGACTGTTTACTGAATCGTAGGTCGTATGATATTCATCTACAAAAGTGAGGTTTGGTATACCTCAGCTGCAATTGTTACGGAATTAACAGTAAGAGATATTTACTATTAGGAATATGTGGTTAAAATAACGAAGATAGGATAAGAAAAAACATCTACCTAAATCCTAACTTATTAAAATCATGACATACCTAAGTCCTAATCTACCCATTCCTCACAGGCCTAACTACTATGTTTAAGTTTTCTACAGGAAAGAGCCTTTGCTCTGATACCATAGCTGTAACACCCCGCCCCGGATTGGGCCGACGTGTCACAATAAACTTGGTTTCTGAACAAAAGACAAAATTTTATTTATCTGCTTGTCAAAGGTATAATACATTATACAAGACAAACTTAAATTTAATTTACACACCTGCATGGTTGAAAAGATATTTTATTAGGACCCTGATGTTTTATTCTTCGCTCTTAATCTCCACCCAAAGTAACTTTTGGACCTGTATACAAAAATGAAATAACGGAATGAGCCGAATGCTTAGTACGGAATGATAGGCTCAAATAATTAATGGTTTAATAAAACGTAATTTAGATTGAACTTATAGTTGATGATACGAGGCAAAGTAATCTTAAAAAAAAATTAAATAGTTTCATACGGATGTACCTATGAGTGAACATAAAACGTGACAATATACAGGTAACTACTCCTGCATATTTATCACACGAGATGGCGAGTTGGCATACCCGCTATCCATCTCCTTAATATTAATCCTAGGATCGATCCATACGCCTCCTAATAGCCATATGTACCACACTTGTACTTAAGAGACGCCGTGAACTGATCTCACCGTCACGGTTGGTGCACATGTTGTCGATGCCGCAACAACATGCTCGTGGGACACTCCACGAGAAGCGACACTCAGGGTATCGGGAATACAAATGATCTTATTCACATAACTTATAGCAAATATATTATCATAACATATACCGGAACATGCTATAATGAGTATATTTAAGCATAATACTATAGCATATCATGAAAGCTAAATCCAATGTTATAATCAGAACTCGAATCCAACGGACAATCAAGTAAACTGATAATCCAAAGATAAGAGAAGTCTTAAAATATATATGAATTCAATTGGTTTATATCAATTGAGTATGAAGTAATAACATTTTAGATTTAAGCATAATACTATATGCGTGTTCATGTTTTATATATTCAAAGATTATTATATCTTATTAAATTTGATTATCATAACATTTTAGTTATCGACGCAAAGTTGTTTAGATTTATCCAAAAGTTTAGTTTATAATTAACACTTATTACATAATAATAATAATAATAATAATAATTATATAGGCTTCACGTTTTAGAATTCTAAACCTTTTATAAAATAAATTATTTCCGTTACTTATTATATACTATATTATATTTTTATATATTTTAAGTAAAAATATCGGTTTCATGAATTTATAAAATGAATTTATAATGTTTTAACATAATTTATAATATTTAGATATTTAATTATTATTTCTCTTTTTATAAGCTTTATTAATTATTTCATCAAAATATCATGATATCATGAAAGAAACTGATATGGATTTCATGAAAATTTGTAATCCTCTAAGAACTAAACTATCACATAAAATTTGCTCAAAAAATCTGGTTTAATTATTGAAGGAATAAAGACTTAAAAGAGTTGCAAGTGGTGGGTTTCGAACTTCCCTGACCACGCTTTTAACTAGTTTTGGGTTTAGCAAATTTAACTACGTTCTGACTTTATTATATGAAGTAATACAAATGACTAGTTTAACCTTGTTGTTTACTTTGTCTTCTTCAACACTTCGTCGAAAAACGAGAGGTTGACCGGAAAACTGTTTTGAGTTCCACGAGAGGTTTGTTTAAGTTTAACAACAAACTAGTAACATTGGTTAATCCATGGCGCGATGGTTCAGAGATGGTGGAGGTTGGCTATGGAGTGGAGACGGTAAACAAGGTAACTATTTTGGTTTAATATTATATTATATTATATTATATAATTTCCAATGTATTGAATTTAATATTATATTATATTATATTTGATTTGATTTTTTTTTTCAGTTATTACATATACGCTTTCTAAATGCGAACAATAAAACCAATTTTAAAGAATTAATATATAGTGTAACCCGTTAACATTTAGATTCAAATTGTTAAATTAACTATACATTAATTAACAAAAAGTTTAAGCTCAAACTTTTAACCCAATTTTTTTTATTCTGAGCCATTTTCTTTTCTTTGAATGTTTTGAAGAACAAATGATAAAAACCGAAAAAACCAAAACTGATCGGAACTCATGAAAATTAAAAATTGTAAAATTCTATACATTTAAAATAACAACCAGTGTAAACAAACTTTTTAAAGGGCCCAATTCGTCTATGTTTAAAGAACAAAAATTGTAATTCTGTCTAAAAAATATATGTTTGGTTTTGGTTTCATCGGTTTGAATCCGAAATATCCGAATACCCATCATACATAAATAAATATATATATCTGGTAGAAGGAAGACAAAAAATCTAGTTTGAACTTCTTTGGTCAAGAAAAGCAGTATATAAGAATATATAACAACGTTTCCATTTCATTCTGTATCTCCAGGGAGAAAAATATGGTGAAAACAAAGAAATATTGTTATGGACTTTGTTTACTTATTTCTGTAGCTGTGAACATACTATTCAGCGTAAATCTTTATGCAAGCGGAGGACGATGGGCAGAGATTAGCAGCCGGTCGTTGAGTTGGAGCGAGAGAGCTGCGGCAGAGGCGGAGGAGGTTGCGGCAATCTCATGCTCGGGCCATGGCAGAGCTTATGTGGATGGTTTGATATTTGAAGGTCAACCAGTTTGTGAGTGCTTTCAGTGCTATGGTGGAACTGATTGTTCTGAATTATCTTCTGAATGTGCTGCAGATGCTAATAGGTGATTTACTCTTTCGTTTTTTCTGGGTTGAATTAATCTGTGAGTAATAGCTGGCGAATCGCTTGTTGGAAGTGGATTTTGAATCCACAACCTTCCCAAACCTTGCTTTCTTGATCGGATTATTTTTATTATTATTATTATTATTATTATTACTACCACTACTACTATTGCTCCTAAAGTTTGGTGCTAGACTAATTGGTATACCTGACGTTACATAGTTGACCTTTTCTTTATTTGAGATATTTTTTTTATTTGTTTTCTTTTATTTAAAACTCAAAACATCCACAGTTGATTCCATTGAGGCCACATTCGTGTAGTTCGTCACCACAATGTACGGTTTTTTTCTCCATGTGTTTTGTTTTGTTGTATAAATATATTAATTTGTCATATTTAAGTCTTGAATAATTTATTTTTTTGGAGAGAATGCAGTTGTTGCTCTTGTGGTTTACCCAAATATGCGATTTTAGTCAAATAGTTTCAAAATTGTCATTTCGTCCAATAGTTTTTTTTTTCACTTGCAATTAACCCGACCCCACTAATCCCGTTAACTATGATCGTTAAACCCATTAGCATGCCCCTCAAATGAGGGGCAATTTTGTCCTTTTGCTCCCACGACAAAGATGAAAATGGTATTTGTGTATTAGGGTTGGGTTTATTTAGGGAGAAAAAGGATAAAATTGCCCCTCACGTGAGGGGCACGCTGATGAGTTTAACGTTCATAGTTAAAAGGGTTAGTAGGGTCGGGTTAATTGCAAGTGAAAAAAAAACTATTAGACGTAAACCGCAAATTTAAGACTATTGGACTAAAACTGCAGATTTGGTCAAATCACAAGGACGGAAACCCTAGTTCTCTATCTCTCTCTCTGTTTTTTTTTGTTTACTTTTCGTGCCATTAGCCGATACCGAGAAAATTCGTGTTGGTTCACCCAACACATTGCACAGTTTTTATATTTTTAAGTTAATATTTTTTTTGTATTAGGCCATTCAAAAATTTAGATTTTTGGGTTTTGTTCCGGTGCCATAACCCAATACCGATCAAATTCAAGTCATCACACATGTTTCTCCAACCAAATAGACGTCTTTTTAAATACGTGCTTTTATAATAAGCTATACGAGTGTTAAACCATCAATTATCATTGCTTGTGAGCATATCATGACAGATCCAACACCACTCAACACCACAACGATGTAACCAACACCGTCCCAAGACAACCACTTTCAAGTATCATAAATAACTAGTTTCATGTTCATCAAACTAGGGATGTTCAAAGTCCCGTTTGTACGTTTTTTAGATCAAACCACTAGTTAAACTGTTAATAACTGTGTTTATTTTTATACAACAAAACCAAACCTTTGAAACTTGTTAAATGTATTGCTAGTTGTTTTAATTAGGGTTTTAGCCCATGTTGTTTGCTAAAGCCCATAGGCCCTTTATGGGTTGTAGTTAGGGTTTTACTTGTGTATATATAGGTGGTTCCCCCTTTGTATTATTCACACCTTCAAGTAATAAATATTACTTCACTACAACCATCTTATTCTTTACATGGTATCAGAGCTACGGCTCTCGATCCAAACCCTAGCCGCCATCTGATCCGAACCATAGTCTGACCAGCCCGCTACCAGATCTGAAACGAGCTTTAACCTCGTTATACCTACTGTTTTGTCACGAAATCGTTTTTCGAGACACCTACCATCACCGCCGCCACCATCGTAACCAGCAGCCTCCGAAACATCGTCCGTCAAAAAATCGCCGCCAGCCGTCGCCTGACGCGCCGCCCAGTCGCCATCACTGCCTCCCACGCGTGTAGGCGCGTGACTGGGTTTCCGGTCACCGGATTTTTTTCCAGATCTGTTGTTTTTTACTTCCGAAGCTTCCAGTGTTGTTAGTTTTCTGATACGACAACTTTTTCTGTCTGTCTCGGTTATTGTGTTCCGAGTTTTATTTCAAACCCGTCCAGCCAGCCACTGTCGGAGTACTGTCACTGTTCACGCCGGATTTACTGTTCACGACGAGTTACTGTTCGCTGCCGAAAGAGTTACTGTTTGTTGCCGGAATCTACCATGGGAAACGAAAAACACACGTATACATTTACTAAGGAGGACTATGATCTGATTCAACGGTTTCTTGCCTCCCAGTTGAATCCTCCTCAAACCAACTCAGCACATCTGGGTAAGTTTTCTAGCCTTGACTCATCGTGGGTAATCGATTCTGGAGCCACACATCACATGACTGGGAATCGGGGTATTTTTTCTAGTTTTCAAAATGTTTCCCATGCACCGGTACGTCTTGCCGATGGATCTTCATGTCCCGTTCTCGGCATAGGATCCATCAGTAACTCGGAAAACCCAAAAGTGTCTTCTATCCTATTTGTTCCTAAATTTCCTACCAGTCTTTGTTCAGTGAGTCAGATTACCAAACAAAACAACTGTTCTGTGACCTTTTACCCAACTCACTGCATTTTTCATGAACTAGGAACAAACCGGGTAATTGGTACTGGTTTTGAATCAGGAGGTCTCTATCGTATATCCCCGTTTTCGCATCCTGTAGCAAACTTATGTGATTCCGCTATCAGGGAGGCTCACTGTCGATTAGGTCATCCCTCTACAGCGGTTCTGAGGCAAATGCGACCAGATTTACCACTTTCGTCTTTTAATTTTCATTGTGAGTCGTGTCAACTTGGTAAACATACCAGGCGTCCCTATCCCCCTAGGGTGCCCAATCGAGTCAGTTCTTGTTTTGAACTGTTGCATTCTGATGTATGGGGTCCTTGCCCTATCAAATCTACGTTGGGTTTTGAATATTTTATTACCTTTATTGATGACTATTCTCGCACTACTTGGGTTTACTAAGGAGGAGTATGATCTGATTCAACGGTTTCTTGCCTCCCAGTTGAATCCTCCTCAAACCAACTCAGCACATCTGGGTAAGTTTTCTAGCCTCGACTCATCGTGGGTAATCGATTCTGGAGCCACACATCACATGACTGGGAATCGGGGTATTTTTTCTAGTCTTCAAAATGTTTCCCATGCACCGGTACGTCTTGCCGATGGATCTTCATGTCCCGTTCTCGGCATAGGATCCATCAGTAACTCGGAAAACCTAAAACTGTCTTCTATCCTATTTGTTCCTAAATTTCCTACCAGTCTTTGTTCAGTGAGTCAGATTACCAAACAAAACAACTGTTCTGTGACCTTTTACCCAACTCACTGCATTTTTCATGAACTAGGAACAAACCGGGTAATTGGTACTGGTTTTGAATCAGGAGGTCTCTATCGTATATCCCCGTTTTCGCATCCTGTAGCAAACTTATGTGATTCCGCTATCAGGGAGGCTCACTGTCGGTTAGGTCATCCCTCTACAGCGGTTCTGAGGCAAATGCGACCAGATTTACCACTTTCGTCTTTTAATTTTCATTGTGAGTCGTGTCAACTTGGTAAACATACCAGGCGTCCCTATCCCCCTAGGGTGCCCAATCGAGTCAGTTCTTGTTTTGAACTGTTGCATTCTGATGTATGGGGTCCTTGCCCTATCAAATCTACGTTGGGTTTTGAATATTTTATTACCTTTATTGATGACTATTCTCGCACTACTTGGGTTTATTTGATGAAATCTCGTAGTGAGGTATTTTCCATATTTCGAGAATTTAATGCTTATGTTCAAAACCAATTTAACACCACCATTAAAACTTTACGATCTGATAATGCTAAAGAATACTTTTCCACCGACTTTTCTTCATACTTAAAAACCAACGGCATTATTCATGAATCATCGTGTGCGTATACATCTCAACAAAATGGTGTGTCAGAACGCAAAAATCGTCACATATTGGATGTTGCTCGCACAATCATGATCCGGTCACGTGTTCCTCATCGTTTTTGGGGAGATGCCGTTCTCACTGCCACATATCTGATTAACCGCATGCCCACACCCGTTCTTCATGGTAAAACACCGTTTTCTGTACTATTTCCCAACGATGATCCATTTCCTCTCGCACCTAAAGTATTTGGTTGCGTCGCCTATGTTCATGACCATCGTCCGAAAACCATCAAACTTGATCCCCGAGCCATTCGTTGTGTCTTCCTTGGTTACTCACGGGTTCAAAAAGGGTATCGGTGCTATAGCCCATCACTTCACCGATACTTTACTAGTGCTGATGTCACCTTTCATGAGTATCCTTACTTTCCCGAGTGTTCCACTCCTGTTTCTGACCCGTTTCCTGACCTCGATATACCCACATCTCCCTTCCTCCCCACCATTCCTGTGTCGATTCCCTCTACAGATCCTATATCTGCTGATTCTGACCCACCGACTGAACCTCCGCCACTACTTTTCACATATGCTAGGCGAGGTAAGGGTCAAATATCAGAGACACTTGATTCGCATCCAGACCGCAACCCCGAGATCTCCTCAGATCTTCCGTCTGCATCCGAACAATCTACACCTCTCACTGATACATCCTTACCCGATCCAGACACTACCCCTGATACACCCGTTTATGATCCTCCTGGTGCACCCCTACCCGATATACCTATTTCTTTTCGCAAAGAACCCCGGAAATGCACTCGTTACCCGATTCAGGACTATGTTGCCTACACCCACCTATCTTCTGAATCTCATGCGTACACCACTACCCTTGATTCCTACCCGATTCCCAAAAATGTGAGGAGTGCTCTCGCTCACCCAGGATGGCGACAGGCTATGGAAGATGAAATTGGGGCTCTAAAGTCCATTCATACATGGGATCTTGAAACACTTCCTAAAGGGAAGCGTATTGTTGGTTGTCGTTGGGTGTTTACAGTTAAACTACACCCGGACGGCTCCTTACACCGCTTAAAGGCTCGGTTGGTCGCAAAAGGGTATTCTCAGGCATATGGCATTGATTATGATGAGACCTTCTCGCCAGTTGCTAAGATGCCATCTGTCCGTATTTGTATCGCTCTTGCTGCCATTAATCATTGGCCGCTCCACCAGCTTGATGTCAAGAACGCCTTTCTTAATGGTGTTCTTGAGGAGGAGGTATATATGGAGCAGCCACCAGGGTTCGTTGTTGAGGAGGAGGCCTCGAAAGTTTGCAGACTACGTCGTTCTCTATATGGTCTTAAACAGTCTCCCAGGGCATGGTTTGGTCGATTCTCTAGTGTTATGGGACAGTTTGGGATGACTCGGAGTGCCTACGATCACTCTGTCTTCTTTAGACACCAGAAAGGAAAGAGGATTATCGTAGTTGTTTATGTGGATGACATTATAATCACAGGTGATGACGAGGTCGGGATCACCGAACTCAAGCAGTTTCTTCAGTCTCAGTTTCAGGTCAGCGACTTAGGTCGATTGAGGTATTTTCTTGGCATAGAAGTATCTCGCTCTCCACAAGGAATACTTCTCTCCCAACGAAAGTATGTCCTTGATATGTTGATTGAATGTGGCTTACTAGGTTGTAAACCTGTTGATACCCCAATGCTTCCTACAAAGAAACTCCTCCCAAAGGAAGGAGATCCAATGAAAGATCCTGAGCGATACAGACGATTGGTTGGTAAACTTAATTATTTAACCGTCACACGACCGGATATCTCCTTTACTGTCAGTGTTCTGAGCCAATTTATGGCTGCACCATACACCGGTCACTGGGATGCTGCCCTTCGTGTCTTAAGATATCTTAAGACCTCACCTGGGTTGGGTATATTATACTCTGATCAGGGTCATTGTCGTGTGGATGCCTTCACGGAAGAAGGAGATGGTCGGATATCAGGGTTCTCAGATGCAGATTGGGCAGGTTGTCCGATTTCTCGACGATCTACCACCGGATATTGTGTGTTTGTTGGAGGAAATCTTGTATCATGGAAGAGTAAGAAGCAACACACGGTTTCCCGGTCGAGTGCCGAATCGGAGTATAGAGCCATGGCAGATGTAACATCAGAGATGACATCGGTACGTCGTCTTCTCATATAACTCGGGGTTGTTTCTAATGATTTGATGAGGTTATACTGTGATAATCAATCAGCCATTCACATAGCCAAGAATCAAGTATTTCATGAAAGGACAAAACATATTGAGGTCGACTGCCACCTTATCAGAGATCGAGTAGTAGGCACACAAACTAATCCTCCATCCATTCAACCGGTTCATGTGAAGACAAACTTTCAGCTTGCGGACATTCTAACTAAACCGCTCCGGAGAGCTCAGATAGATTTCATTTGTAACAAGTTGGGCATGATTAACATCTATGCTTCAACTTGAGGAGGAGTGTTAAATGTATTGCTAGTTGTTTTAATAAGGGTTTTAGCCCATGTTGTTTGCTAAACAACATGGGCCCTTTATGGGTTGTAGTTAGGGTTTTACTTGTGTATATATAGGTGGTTCCCCCTTTGTATTATTCACACCTTCAAGTAATAAACATTACTTCATTACAACCATCTTATTCTTTACAAAACTTAACCGAACCAAATTAAACCAAAGTGTTAAGTTTCACGGTTTTTGGACATCACCGGTTTTGGCTATTCTTTTTACGCTCGATAAGAAAAACATGTAATAATGAACTCACTGTAGTTGTCTCCAATAGCATCGCATTAAGTGTATACAGATTCACACTGTCAAGAGAAAAATGAAAATAAATAGTTCAATTTTTTGCAGTATACTTATTCAGTTATTTGTTTATCACATTACAAGGATGATAATTGATAATGTTAATAAAAATATATATAGTTTAACCGAATAATTGTAATGGTTCAATTCGTCTTTGAAGGGATCATCTAATCTAAAGCTATCAATGGTTTTCATTCAAATTTCTTAGTAGATCGAAAACTTTTTTTCTTAGAGACTACATTTTATGTTTTATATGATTATTGATTTTATTATATGAGAAATACGTTAATATGAAAGTGAATTCCTTACATGTTTCAGAAAGCTATTTTAGTTATACATGAAGCCTACCTCTTCAAGAGTTGCATATCGAATATCGCATGATGATGATGCACGATGCATCGATTGTTTTGCATATTTTTCTTTGGTAGTTAAGATGTAACCGTTACAGTTACATATGTAGGAAATTACACTCAGAAACTCTGGGAGCAGACCGAGCCTTTGCTCCTGTTGGAGCTCCTCGTTTTCCACGAGACCTATTTCTTGATGCATATGGTAGCAAACTAAGTAGCTACCGAAACTCTAAAATCCTATGAAATTACGAGATACTATTGCATCTTAATTGTGATAGAATTCAATTGCTATTGCTGAACTAAGAATCTACCACACCACAAAGTTAATTGTTACCGACCTTCAGTAGCTACTAAACTTTAGTAACCAAGTTGGTTTGCTTTTTTTCTTGTTTTCTTTATGATTTTTTAGCTACCAAGCATATTTGTTCATAAAATGCAATAAAACTGAAACTTTATTAATATAATGTATATTACAATACAAAACAAGAAAAGAAAATTACAAGATAGAAACCAAATACAAATAAATTAGAAAGAAATAACAAAGCTAGAAACAAGGTGACTGAGGCACATCTAAAACACGTTTCCTTTAAAACAGATTTTCGGGCCAACCAGGTGAACTCGTCTGTTTCCCAGGGTACAACAACCTAAGCAGATTGCACTGCCGGGATTAGCATAGCACCTGAACTATACATGAAACAAGAGTGCGTAAAACAGAGAAGTCTAGAAATTCCTTTGGAGTTGTGTGTGGTGTATTGTTCATAAGGTTTTTCCTTATGTTTATCAAAAAAACACAAACCTCTATTTATAAGGTTTCCAAAGCCATGTAAGGAGTCTAGACTAATTCAATACATAACTGAATTTCTCATTCAATGTTATTGAATTGCAAAGATATAACTGGTTTTGTCATGTAGAAACGTTAAGAGCCTCTTCTAGGTTATTCCTACCAATGTGGCAAGTACAATTTCCTACACCATTTAAGTTTGACCACACAAACTTAAAGACTTGATCTTTCATTCATTTAAACATTTTTATAAAATAACATTTATATTAATGACAAATATAATTATTATTTCATAATTTCCAACAGTCCCCACATGAATGGAGATCGATCCGTACGCCCAAGTATCAAATATAGTTACAACGGTTGAGTGTTGCAGGAGAAGTAGGTGTTCCCTTTGAACCCTCCTTTGTGAAATATACTGTCTCCTAGCGGTTAGTAGAGCGGTGTCCTTGAACCAACCCCTTTTGACGTAGACGTTATTACATTTCACACAACACTCTTCCTGGTATGGCTAATTCCTCATTGTTGTGTCCGTTATGGCCATGGAACACTAGCCTGGTTCTGCAAGAGCTCTAGGATTTGCGCGCCCCACAAATCTATTCAAAGCGACCCCACTTCTCTCTCACATAGGTGATTTTTTTTTCTCACAAATCATTAAAAGCGTTATGCTTAACCTCCTTTGACATCACTGATTTATTATCGGAATGGACTAGGAAGTATACAACTCCCTTTATATGTTGAGGTACTACCCCACAGTGACCTCAGTTTATACAGTTATGTTGTCCTATTGAACGTAGATCATGGGATTTCCAGTCTTCTAGGATAGGTTTTCCTTTGTAGAAACTTACTCCATGGGCTTTAGTCCCATTCCTATCGAAGACTTATATACGAGCTCTCTGCTTAAGCCTTTTGTAAGCAGATTCGCAATGTTATCCCTTGACTTCACGTAATCAATGGTGATAACTCCCGTTGATAGAAGTTGTCGTATAATATTCTGTCTACGGCGCATGTGTCTAGATTTTCCATTATAAATTGCACTTTGCGCTCTTCCAATCGCCGACTGGCAGTCACAATGTATGAAAATAGCCGTAACAGGTTTTGGCCATCTTGGAATATATTCCAAAAATTGGCGTAACCAATCTGCCTCTTCACCAGCTTTATCTAATGCAATGAACTCAGATTCCATCGTAGATCCAACTATAAGCGTTTGCTTGTAGGATTTCCAAGATATAGCTGCTCCTCCAAGGGTAAACACATAACCACTTGTGGATTTGGAATCTTTCATATCGGATATCCAGTTAGCATCACTGTATCCTTCTACAACAGCTTGGTCTTGGCCATAATGTAGTCCATAACTCCTTGTGTATCTTAAATATCTTAATAATCTTGTCACACTCTTCCAATGTTCAGAGCTAGGATAACTAGTATATCTACTTAGCTTGCTCACAGCATATGCTAAGTCCGGCTGGGTAGAAGACATAAGATACATAAGACTGCCATATATCCTTGAATACTCCAACTGAGCAAATCCCTCACCTCTATTCTTTGACAAATGTTAGCTAGTATCAATTGGAGTTTGAGCTACACTCGTGTCTCCTGCATTGAACTTTTGAAGGATTTTATCTACATAATGAGATTAACTTACCACAATATCATTTTCGGTTCTTGTGATCTTAACTCCAAGAATCACATCGGCTAAACCCATGTCTTTCATGTCAAATCTCGCCTTCAACATATCTTTAGATTTGATCATCTTATCATCACTCCCTATGATAAACATATCATCCACATACATGCATAAAATCACATAACCTCTAGTTGTGTCTTTCACACAGACACACTTGTTGCGCTAATTTATCTTGAAACCATTTTACAGCATGGCTTGATCAAACTTTTAGTGCCATTGTTTTGGAGCTTGCTTCAAACCAGATAGGGACTTGACAAGTTTGCAAACTTTACCCTCCTGGCCAGGAGCCGAAAAACCCTCAGGTTGTTCCATATATATTTCTTCGTCTAACTCCCCATTTAGAAATGCAGTTTTTACATCCATTTGATGTATTTCCAAATTTCTCAAAGCAGCAATCGCAAGCACCAACCTTATAGAGGTTATTCGAGTCACCGATGAGTATATATCAAAATAGTCTAGACCTTCCTTTTGTCTAAACTCTTTGATTACTAACCTTGCCTTGTACTTATCAGTCATTCGTTTTCATCTTCTTTTTGAATATCCAACGATATCCAAGCGGTTTACAACCCGGTGGAAGATCCACTAGTTCCCAAGTATGATTTTGTAAGATAGAATCAATTTCAATTTTAATGGCTTCTTTCCATTGTGGTTCATCTGAAGAGGTGACCGCCTCTATATAGGTCTGAGGCTCACCCTCAACCAAGTAAGTTAGAAATAAGGTCCAAAGGATCTCTTAGTCCTTTGCCTTTTACTTCTTCTTGGCTCAACCTCCTCAGCCTCAGATTGTTCTTGAGTTTCATCTTGAACAATCCCATCAACAGGTTTTGATGTGCTAGCACGCGTTGATGAACTAGCATGTGTAGATAAGCTAGCATGTGCCTTTCCCAAACATGGAAACACATCTTCAAAGAATGATGCATTCCTTGATTCAATTATAGTATTTTGACAAAATGGCAAAAGACGTCCTTTATGTTTGCATGATTTTTCAATTGACATCCTTTGGCAAACTTAATGACTATAAACATCCTTTGTGTTCAAAAAACCTTGTACGGTTCGTCCTTTTCACTAACGAGGGTTAGTTTTTCTTGTTAAAACCAGTCATGTGCACCTCATGTGACGACAATTTAGTCTTTTTACCCCCTCGAGGGTCATTTGTGTAATTTACTTAAAATTTTGGTCTTTGATTAAATAAAGATTTTTCAATTTAACACTTTCTCTCTTTCTTTCTCTCTCTCTCTCTCTCTCTCACACACACACACAACTAAAACCATCACCAACAAACAACCTGTCGACTTCCATCACAACCACCACCACCCGCCTTCACTACTACAGACTGCCACCACAACCCGCCTTCTCTTCTGTCTAACATAAACACCACCTGTCGACTTCCATCACCACCACCGGCCACCTGTAACAAACCCTAATTTCTTCCGGCCACTAGTAACAGAGCACAGGTGGTGACGTGACGGAAAAGGGGAAGAACACTAACAAGAACCCGTGGATTAAATCGGGGGTATTTATTTATAAACCCTAACTTTATGCTAATTTGGGGGTATTTAAACCACCACCGCCGCCATCTCACCGGTGAAAACAGTTTCTCAGTCCCACCAACAGATATTACAATCAAGATTATCTAACACGGAGCCGATCTTAATCCCAACCCCACCGCCGTCGCCGTCGAACTTCAGATCAACCACCACCGCCGCCTGCCGGACTTCCTCCACTGGTCGGAGCCGATCTCAACCCCACTCCCCACTGTCGTCACCGTCAGAGTATTCGGATATGAACTGCAATACAACCTCGTTAGTGTTATCATTTGCTCCGCCTTCTTAGTATTCGGATCCACCGTCTACATCATGACCCGAACCAAACCCGCTCCGGTGGAAATTGGACGGTGGTGATTGTTTCTGAGGAGAGGGCGAAGATGGTTGTAGGTGGTTGCGGTGCAGGTCATGGTTGCAGGTGACGTTAACAGTGGTGTTTGTGGTGGTAGTTGGGTGTGCTTGAAAGAGATGTTGTGAGTTGATTCATGGTTGCAAGTGACATAATAATGGGCTTTATTGGATTCACACACAAGATCACTTTTATTAAGGTGGAACCAAATGTTTAAGACAATTAGAAAATAAGTACCTGGAATTTAAAAGACCAATTTGCCCAAGCACATGACAATTAGAAAATAAGTACTTGGAGGCAATTTCTCAATCATGGCAGCCACTTGGAATGTCTCACTAAAAGTCATTCCTTCAGAAATTATATCGCCAATTAAAATTTGCAAGTCTTGAACTTGACTCATCAAAGTTTTAGAATCAACCATCTTAAAGTCCAAGAACCGGGCCACAACATATTTCTTTGTACCCGCATCTTCAGTTTTGTACTTACGTTCCAAAGTGTCCCATAATTCTTTGGCACTTGGTATTTTGCAATACGCATTATATAATTCATCAACAAGGCCATTCAACACATAGTTGCGGCAAAGATACTTGGAGTGCTTCCAAGCATAAAGAGCACTCACGGCTTGAACATCTGCACCCTCCTCTAGTTGAGGGGGAGACTCGGTCAAAAACCTCACAAGGTTTAAAGTGGTTAGGTAAAACATCATCTTTGGTTGCCAACTTTTGAAGTTCACACCAAAAAATTTTCCTGCTTTTTCAGCATGGTTAGCAACACTTTGGGCTGCGTGGGTACCAACCAATGGTCCCATGGTGGAAGAAGTTGACCCAGTAGTAGTGGATCCACAGACACAGTAGTGAAGGATGCAACAGTACTCGCCATTTATTAAACAATAGTGAATGCCAATTAAAATCGGTATGATAGAACCAAAATATGAACATATTGGTTTACGTAAAACCAGAATTTTCTAACCAACTTGTTAATTAAACCAACCTCATAATATCAAAGAACATTACTAACAAAATTAAATATTACACGTAAACAGGAAAAGAAACAAAAAGAAAAAAAAGAAAGAACCGAAGGTTGGGTTTGACTAAAACAAAACCAAAAGACATTAACAATTATTACTCAAGCTCATCCAAATGTTCACGATTAAAATAAAATGAACAAACTTCAAAATGAAGTTAGATGAGATAACATTAAATATGATAAATTCAAAAGCCTTTGTAAAAAAAAACCCAACAAACTGAATTTTAAATACTTGCGGAAACATTTTTTTTCTTAAATCAAACCGCCTTTTAAAAACAAAAAAAATAAGAACGGTGTTTTCGAAAATCTGTTTTAAGCTTGTAGAAACACCGTTCATAAAATACAAAAAAATTGAAATTTTATTAATATAATGCATATTACAATACAAAACAAGAAAAGAAATTTACAAGATAGAAACCAAAATACAAACAAATTAGAAAGAAATAACAAAGCTAGAAACAAGGTGATTGAGGCATGTGTAAAACACGTTTCCCTTAAAACAGATTTTCGGGCCACCCAGGTGAACTTGTCTGTTTCCCAGGGTACAACAGCGTAAGCAGATTGTACTGCCGGGATTAGCATAACACCTGAACTATACCTGAAACAAGAGTGCGTAAAACAGAGAAGTCTAGAAATTCCTTTGAAGTTGTGTGTGGTGTATTGTTCATAAGGTTTTTCCTTATGTTTATCAAAAAAACACAAACCTTTATTTATAAGGTTTCCAAAACCATGTAAGGAGTTTAGACTAATTCAATACATAATTGAATTTTCATTCAATGTTATTGAATTGCAAAGATATAAATGGTTTTGTTATGTAGAAATGTTAAAGAGTCTCTACTAGACTATTCCTACCAATGTGGCAAGTACAATTTCCTACACCATTTAAGTTTTTCCACACAGACTAAAAGACTTGATCTTTCATTCATTTAAACATTATTATAAAATAACAATTATATTAATAACAAATATAATTATTATTTCATAATTTCCAATAATTACGAGATGCTATTGCATCTTAATTGTGATAGAATTCAATTGCTACAGCTGAACTAAGAATCTACCACACCACAAAGTTAATTGTTACCGACCTTCAGTAGCTACTAAACTTTAGTAACCAAGTTTGTTTTTTTTCTTTTCTTTTTAATTTTTTAGCTACCAAGCAGTATGTAACAACATCCTACTTAAGTCCATTAACTTTTAGATCATTTTTTATGCAAGTTTTCACCATTAATCATGATCTGATGCGTTTTCGATGAAGCATCAATATCATAAAATCAAATATTTTCGCTATCTAGTGCGACACTAGCTAGGGATAGCAATAAAGAAATCCGACCTTGACGGGATACCCAAAGTGCTAAACATCAGGGACATGTAGGGACATGTACTGGGTCGGATATTCAGCTATGAGACTGAAAAAAATTATTTTGCGGGATTAGGACGAGTGTGGGATTCGGTATTATGTGATTTGATTACCCGAAATTGTATACCCGTTTATCCAAATATATACCCAGATCATAATGCAAAAGAATTTAACTTTATAATTCTTATTTCCCTTAAACGTTCTCTAATAATGCTTCATTCGAGTAGCTTGATTATATAGAGAATGAACTTTTCCTTTGTGATGTCTTTTAATGATATTATTTATATACACTTTTAGTGATATTATTTATATTTGTATGTTACGAGTACACAATTATGTTTTGTTTTCCACATCTACCAGAAAACATACATATTTTATGACAATAATAATGATATGAGTGAGATTATAATAGAAAGTTTGATTTTTTCTAGAAATTACAAGAAGCTAGTCCATTGATTTTAGACATAGATGACTGAGATTAGTTAGTGAGGAAATTAAGTGTGAAGTAAGGAGAATAACATAAAAAGAATAACATCTTTGTTGACATTTTATCTTCACATGCATGACATATGTCAATTCACCTATCATTTTAAAATTATAATTTTTTATACGATATTTTTATAATAAAAAAAATTCACCAAAATAATGAACAGTTTTTTATCTTTAATATGAGTACCATATTGTTATATATATAAAAAAATATTGTGTTTTTTTACAAATCGTGTTATATAAAAATTGTGTTTTACAAAATTGTATTTGATCAAATTGTGTTATCCAATTGTGTTTTTGTCATTGTGTTTTTTTCATAGTGTTCTTTCCATTGTGTTTTCTCATAGTGTTTTTCATTGTGTTTTTTCGGCGACGCTTTTCAGGCGAACCTTCAGATGAGTCTTTTCCGTCAACACCCCCCCCCCCCCGGATTTTTCGGTGACTTTTCCGGCAAACTTTCCGACGAATTTTCCGGCAAAACTTTCGGCAGATTCCCCGGCAGCTATTTTTCAGCGAGATGGTGGCGGTGGGCGGTGTAGTGGTAGTTGTCTTAGTTAGGAGATGAGTGAAGATGTAAGTTGGGTTTTTAAGATTAAAGTAAGTCGGTTTTTTAGATTAAAGTAGTAGACAACAATACCATCATTCCTAGAAAAATCAACATATCTTATATTTGAACCCAAATGCTATCCTAGTATATTATCTTAGTCCCAAATGCGTACACAAACAGTGGGCTTGGAATTACAGGATTTGTGGCCAACTATAGGACCATATTTCAACAACCTAGTTTGCCAATCGTTGTTATCAGCCAACGATATTTAGCAGAAAAAGTCAGGGTATATCATACATAAAACCAAGAAGAAAAAAGTTCACCAATTTTGTGCTTCACTAAGAAAGTTGAGGGATATCCTTATATACATCCGTCGTTGGTTATGTGCTTCCCAACATCCAGTCTCATTATGGACTAACAACGGATTTTCGGTGATTTCAGCTAGTGTTCCAACAAACAGTACCTAGACTGTGATCTAGCATTCATGTAGAGCATTAGGCTTTTACTCACGCTCAGAGATTAGTTGGGTAGGTTCTACACTGCATGAGCTTCTGATTGCACACCCGTTGCACTCACTTTGTGCTGTAAAATTTATTTGCTTTCCCAACGTCAAATTCAGTCTTTCACAAGTGCAACAAGCATATATGCTTTTTTTGAACGGCAGTGCAACAGAGGTTGATCAACTTCATATGATACATTGTAGTTTCATGGAGTCTTTGTGTTTGCTACGCACCCGCTATTAATATTATGAGTTTATATATCATTCAGCTTTATGTTAGTCTTATCTACTATCTACATGATTGTTACCTTTTCAAATATTGTTAGGGATAATTATTCGTAGTTATCGTTGTTTTGTAACTCTGCTGTATTTGGAGAGGTAAAGCACTTCAATTAACAAAATTTATTTGATCAGTCAATAGAAATAAAAATAAAATGTGGCAGCGCGCATATAATGTATTTATGTGTGGGCTCTCTCAGGTGAGCAAAGCGAAATTGCACTAATTTTGACGTTCTTTTACTAATTTCGTGAAAATAACGTTAAAAGTGGGGGAAGGTTAATCATCATGTGGTGGCGTTGATGGCCGAAAGACAAATGTACATGCAATAATCAGCCGGTGTCCGAATGGTTGAGTGTTATGTGCGTTATGTCCAAGGCTAGCTTGATGCAAAACTACTATTGAGTTGGGGGTCTCACCGGAAGCAGCCTCTCTATTCCTAATGGGTAGAGGCAAGGCTGTCTACATCTTACCCTCCTCAGACCCTAACATAGCTTTTCTGTTGGTGGGATTTACTGAGTACGATGATGATGATAATTAACATGAGCTGTTAGTAGAGAAACATAAACCTAAAAGGTGGTTCCCATGGTAAACACAAACAAAATGAGAGATCGAAATTATGTAATATCTAGTTTTGATTTGTCATATGATCACTGCTTAATCTGATTGCAGTGTTATATTTATGATGCAGCGGGGATCCTGTGTTTTTGGAGCCATTCTGGATGCAACATGCCACTTATAGTGCAGTCGTCATATCAGGGTGGCATCGTATGAGTTACCACTACGCTGATGGCACTGCAATGTCTAAAGAGCTCGAAAACTACATTCGTGAGGTGCATTCACTGGTCGGGAATGCAGTTACCGAAGGGCGATACTTGGTCTTTGGTATCGGGTCAACTCAACTCCTTAACGCAGCAGTGTATGCCCTTTCCTCTGAAAATGCATCCTCACCTTCCAACGTGCTCGCTTCAATCCCGTTCTATCCGGTAACAAATGTTTATCACTAAAACAATATGCAATAATTATTCCCATTTTTGGTGGATTATTTACTAAATTAATTAAATTTATGGTTTTTTCGATTCTATAGATGTACAAGGAGCAAACAATGTTCTTTAAGTCAGAGGATTTTCAGTTTGAAGGGGACACAAACTCATGGCAATCAAATAACTGGACAAATGACATGGATGTGGTTGAATTTGTAACCTCACCAAACAATCCAGACGGGGACTTGAAGCAGTCAGTTCTCGGAGGGAAAACTATATACGATCATGCCTATTTTTGGCCACATTTTACACCCATCCCAGCCCCTGCAGATCATGATCTCATGATCTTTACTCTTTCTAAGCTCACCGGTCATGCCGGTGCTCGTTTTGGGTATGCCTGTTTCTTTACATCATAATTTTTGGCATTTGATATGATAACATGATATAGGCTGTCTTGTTTATATATGTTATAGGTGGGCGATTATCAAAGATAAAGAAGTATATGCGAAGGTTTTAGAGTATATCTCGATGGCTGATTTGGGGATTTCAAGAGACACTCAATTAAGAGTTCTGAAGCTTTTAAAAGTAGCCGTTGAAGGAAACGGAAAACCGTTGTTCGAGTTTTCATATAATAAAATGAGGAATCGTTGGGATAGGTTGACTAGTGTCTTCTCAAAGTCTACAAGATTTTCAATCCAGAAAAGACATCCTCTGCATTGCAATTTCTTCAACGAAACTAGGCTACCATCTCCAGGTAGGTTCACATCATTTTGATTTGTATGTTTAAAGCTATGTAACGAATCCAAAATGCCAACAGCTTACGCATGGGTTAAGTGTGAGCGCGAAGAAGAAGACGATTGTGGTGCGGTGCTACAGGCAGGAAAGATTATAGGTCGTGCTGGAAGCAAATTTAGTACCAGTGATCGTTATACACGACTTAGTCTCATCAAGTGTCAATATGACTTTGAGTTGCTTTTGCAAAGACTCACTGAGCTAGTGTCTCTTGAAAACGGGCACACAGAGACAATGTGAGAAGATAAATGAACTATTCTTTATATAAAGAAATATAAATGGGGTTATGTAAATTAACCAATTGTATTATATAACTTCTTGGGTGTTTTTGTTTCTGGCGATATTAATCTCGTTGCCTATACAATGTAACTGGACCAGGGAAAGAACACATGTAAGCGTGTATATATACATGTATGTATATGCATTATAAAACAAAGAACGTAAAGTTTGACATTTATACAAAGAATATGTATGTATGTATGTATGTATACGCGTATGTATTCGAATGCTATAAAAAGAAGACGACTCACAACTGTTATAGTAGCACCGCAAATAAAAAGCCATTTAATGGCACACAAAAAGTGTCACAAGAAACCAAGGAAGTGTCACTAAAGAACTTTTTAGAACGAGGGACACACAAAAAAAGTGTCACTAGAAGTGCTACCACTAAAGCTTTTTTAGTGGCACTTTATTCATCTGCCACTACAAACTTTTGGGCATTAGTGGCAAATTTTTCCGTCTGCCATAAAAGTTTTGGACTTTCAATGACACTTTTTTTCTACCAAGGAAGTGCCACTAAAACCATGTTGTAATGAATGGCACACAAAAAAAGTATCACTAGAAGCGCTACCACTAAAGCCTTATAGTGACATTTTTTCGTCTGCCACTACAAACGCTTGGGCTTATAGTTTCCGTCTGCCATTAAAATTTTTTTGGACTTTTAGTGGCATTTTTTGTTGCCACTAAAAACTTTGAGGTTTAGTGACACAGTTTTTGTCTGCCATTACTAGCCTTCGACCTTTAATGGCACTTTTTGTCTTCTACTAAAAAAGTACTATCACATTCCAAAAACATACCAATCACATTCCAAACACATACAAAATGTCTACTAACTCTCAAATCAAGTCAAAATATCAAACATATAATAAGGAAAGTAACATATACTTGAATAAAAACAAAAAATTTCAACACGCTCATTAACCTCTTTCACCATCTTCATTATTACTTGGTTAAATGAAGAAATAGTACCCGGTACCTAAAACATATAAATGAAAACAAATGTTAATACATAGATATGTAATCATAAAAGAACAAACAATAATTTATGCATGTGAGTACCTTTATTTTCATGTCTCTAAGAACCAATAACTTGCAGTCATTTGCAATAGCTTTTAATAAAGCCTATATACAAAATAATGAAAGTAATTTAACAAAAATTGAAGCACGCATATTGTTAATAAATTGATGGTTTTCCTAGCTTAGTAAATTGATTATTGTTATATCATTAAACAAGTAACTAGTAACCTTGCTTTCTACGTCTGGTTTCAACAATCTAGCAGTTTCTGGATCAAGCCATTAAAACATATCAAGACTTGGTTTAAATATAGTATATGCAATGCTAAATATGTTGTAACTTAATATATACAGCAAATATGTATACATCGAATGCATTTTAATAATTATTATCCTTGAAATTACATATTTATGTATAAATAATATAATTTATTACTTTGTTACTTTGACCTCCTTCCATCATGATGAAAGTACGAAGTTTCTAAATTATTATATTAAATTTATTTATATATCATAAAACCAAAGGTTTTATACTTTTAAAAAATTTTAACTCAAGTAATAAGGTAAGAGTACTGATGTGGTCTAAACTATACATGTTTTTAAAGAGAGATTTCCTATACTTTTGAATTGCTTCAAGGTAGTTTTTATTAAATTATATTTGTTTCTGGTTCATACTTAAAAGTGAAAGATTTAAAGAATCAACGTGTTAAAATGGAATATTTTTTGACTCAATTTCGGCCAACAAATGAAACTCTTTAAATGAATTATTATTATTAAATTCTTTTATATGAAATTCAAGAAATTTTATAATCATATGCATATTCATGAATACATTTTGAATGATTGCTTGTTTGGACGTTAACAAGCAACAACTAGAAAAGTGATTTGACTATTTGGACCATTCAATATTTGAAGTATTATGTCACGAGTCTGGCATCACCAAAAGTCCACGTGATTGAGATTACTTTGCAAGCCCACTTACATAAAAATGATGGAGGGTCCATATTAAATTCAACAAGCCCACCTCGTATGTTTTTGGGGGAAAGCCATCTAATTAAATAACCAAAAAACCCTACAAAAGAAGGGAGGCCGATTGGGAGAAAAATATTATTCTGTGGAGACTTTTGGCAGCAAAGGGGAGGTTCGACCAGAACCAAGAAAAGACAAGCAAGGAGTTTTGAAGGAGAGAAGAGCATATTGGTTCGAGCAGAGAACGTCTTGGTTTAACACCTACTCATCCAAATATCATTATTAGTCGATTTGAATTTATTATTTTCTTTATGAATTCAGTTTTTGAACCTTATTTATTTGATTTGTTCTTGTGTATGGTTGTTGGCTAAACCCTTAAACTACCTAGGTTTGGTTTATTGTTGATGCGTTGATGATTGTTTTGGGTCGAGTAACGAACATAAAATTGATTTTCTATTGTCAAGTTCATATTATTATGATTTTATTCTATGATTGCTATTGAGTTTGTTCAATATTATATTAATTAAACCCCGTGTGATTTTATCTTTACATGAATTAGTTTCGTGTTTGGTTTAGGATTGCATGTTAGACTAATTACTTGGTGTTTTGGTTATTTGTGGTAGACACCACCATAGGGTTTGATTGGTTAAGAGTTGTTTATCTCGGTAGTTCATCTCCTTTTAGTCGGACCAAAACATTAGGAGTTGGTTTATCTCTTTGGTCTAGTCGATTTAGTTAGCCGTTGCGAGACCTCGTTCGGTTGTTTAGGCGTTGATTAGGTTAATTTGTAAGCCAAGTTATTTAATCTTTAATATTGAATTACCCCTTATTCCCTAGGTTTGTTTGGATTACGAGCCTTAGAGGATTTTGTGATTTTAATACGGACCAAGTAATAAATCATTAGGGTACTTAGAAAATCAACTGTGCTTTATTCTTCTTTCTAGACGTTTTTAGGGGTCTTTAGTAAAACTGACCGTGGGGACCTATTTTCCCTTATAATTGTCTAGTTAGTTAATCTTTAGAATCCGGTTTTATGTGTTCGTTGTCATCCGAGCGTTGTTGATAGTCGTTGAGATACCTTACCTAGGTGGTTCCCCTTCATCATATTTGAGAGCTCCATTAGTGCCGTTAAGTTTTCTTATTATAGTTAAGTTTCTCCGTTAGTTAAGTTTAGTTAGTTTTAAATAATTAAGATAAATAAATATATTATTTAGGCAGGACTTAGATTAGGGTTAATTATCTGAGCCGTTCTCATGTGTCTTTGTGTTCGACATCCGGACTTCCATTAGACTGTGCTGCTACGCGACCGGTACACTTGCCGTTTGTTTGAAGCTTAGTTAGGATTGTTTGGTTTTATAAATTTAAGACTTAGTGTTGAGTTACGATTTGTGTTTACTATTTATATATAACTTTTCGCATATCAAGTACATACTCTCTAGTGTCACAGATTTGAGTAAGTTTATCTCCATAAAAGTGTATTGTTTTGTAATTGAAAGTTTCCAACGTCAATTTCAGTACAAAGACTCTGCATTATTGCAAGCACACTCATTGTCTATAAATAACTCCATGTTAGAGTTAGTTTAAGGTGGACAAAAGGCGGCCCGCGTAGCGGTTTACATCTAGAAGGCACTCAAATTGTTACAAAGGTAAGTTACCAGGCATACATAACTTATCAAACATACAATATCATTAGTTAAAACATGCAAAACCTCATTATCCGTATAGTCTTTGGTTCTAAATATCTCTCTTTCAGATTATATGGTCGCCAGCCCATAACTTTTTCTTGAATTTATCGTCATTCTCTTTTCATAAACTAATTAAACCAATAAGTGCAACACACTAATAAATTAAAATTAACAAAAATTAAATTACAAACACTATTACAGTGTAGGTGAAATATGTGATTTTACCTATCATTCCTGACCAGCCACATATCGTTTGAGTGGATCTTTTCTTTTGCAGTTTTCATCTGAAGACTCGGCTCGAAGGAATTTAGGGGTCATCCATTCGGGCTGCAGAGGTTAAAACAACAGTATATGTTCCAACGCTTATCAAATGGCTCACAGTTCACAAATAAATAGTATTGTTATAAAATAGGTATTTAGAAACGTTTCCTGTTTCAACAACATATTTTGATGATATGAAAGTATTTGCTATTGATAACCCAAAATTACAAACCTTCTTTGTCAACTAATAAATTTGCAGACCTAGATCCCAGTAAACAACCAAAGGGCTAAAACAATGAACACAATTGATTCCCTTTGCCAACAACAAAGAACGGCTTTGGGTTTAAATGTTAATTTAAAATTCAGTAATCACTCATTCCACTACATGAACATAGATACAGTTTGCCTTTCTAAATTAATAGTAGAGAATGCAAATGTTCAAATTTAGCGGCTTTCCACATGAACATAGATACAGTTTGATTCTTTAAACAAGCAATTACACAAAATAAAATTACAATGGAGCATAAATTTGTTAAACAAGCAGTTACACAAAATATATATAAAAGTTAAATAGATTCAGTAATAACCTATTGATAACTAAACAATCATCGAACAGAACTCGAATCTCAACTAAACAACGATCAATCAGTTAAAAACTAAATAAACAACAATCGAGTGATTCAATAATCAATCTAAACAATAACCTATTCTACTCATAACTAAACAACAATGATCGAGGAGTTAGATGATGACAATAAGTGAACTAGTAGTGAAAGTAGTGATAGAAATCAGCACCTCTGAATAACAGTCGTTAGCCAGAGGTCCTTCACGAAACGAAATTATGTCAACAGAAACGAAAAGAAAGAGTGAAATCGACGAACTAGGGTTTCTGCTACTAGATTCCTAACGTATCAGTTCAAATTTCAAAACACATATTGCAACAATATTATTATTATTATTATTATTATTATTATTATCATCATCATCATCAGTATTATTTTATACAATTAGAATCAGAACTCAATGGCAAATGCAGAAAATCTCATCAATTTTGAAACAAGCCTAAAATTTTATCAAATCTCTATCCCTACGCCTTCTGAATTAAAATCAAATATCATGACAGATACAATAAAGCCGCAAATAATCACAAACGAAGCTTCTAAACGAATTCACACAACCAGAAATCGATACATACTGATATGCGCAAAAGGCATAAATTAGTCGAGTTAATGAATAATAATTGAACATTAATTAACAACCAAAGTACCAATTCATCTCGAATTAATTGATAATCGAGCATTAATTAACAGATAGAGTAGATGAGGAAGAACTCGAACCTGTAAATAATGAAGAAATTAGGGGAAATGGAGGTTCTAGGGTTTAATTAGGGGAAATGGAGTAATGGATGAACAAAAGTGATTGATAGAGCCTGGAACTCGTAATGGAAGGAATCATAGCTTCAAACTCGCAATCAAGCTTCGTTCTGTTCGCAATTAGATAGATATTCGAGTTGGGCTCGAATTTGTGAGTTAGGATCGATTCTGGGCTCCTCCGTTCATCAGAAACATAAAAATACCAAAAATTTACAATTTAAACTGTATTTTTGCATTTGATGCAGATTGAGTATTTCTAGTTTTGTTATCATTCCGCATATTTTAGGGCATGTTTGGCTAAGCTTATGGAGAGCTCCTTATAACATGTAAAAAGACAAAAATGCCCCTCCATAAGTCACTATAAGTTAAGACAAAAATGCCCCTCCATAAGTCACTATAAGTTACAAACTTATAGTGACTTATGGAGGGGCATTTTTGTCTTTTTACCCCTCCATAAGTCATAAGAAGCTCTCCATAAGCTTAGCTAAACATGCCCTTAGTATCATTCGTTATCATTTTGTTTATATTTAAATTTAAATTTAAATTATTGTACATATATTAGTCGAATCCGGTCCGACCTCTCGCATCGGTAAGTCGTCGAGTTAGAATTCCAGCCCGGGTATGAGAACACTGTTTTAAGGAAAAAACGCCTCTACACTCTAGTGAGACCACTCCAAACTACAACACACAAGTAGAGCCAATAAAATAAAAACATATAGATGAGCTAAATGCCATTAGAAACCTTAATTTGTGGCTTAAGAGATAAATGTCATAAAAAAAGTGTGTCGCTATATATTTTGTGACATACGTAAAGTGTCACTAAAATCATAAATTAGTGCCATTAAAACTAAACATCACTAAAATGTATGCTAAGCAAAGATGGCATACAAGAAGTGCCATTAAAAACTAAATTAGTGGCACAAATTTAAATGTCATTAAAAACACACTAGATTTTTAGTGGCACATGCGAAGTGTCACTAAAATCATAAATTAATGGCATTAAAATTACGTGCCACTAAAAATGTGTTATTAGGAAAGATGGCATACCCAAAGTGCCACTAAAAACCTAAATTAGTGGCACAAAATTTAAATGCCGTTAAAAATGTGTGAGGCTAGATTTTTAATGGCATACGCAAAGTGCCACTAAAATTATAAATTAGTGGCATTAAAACTAAGTGCCACTAAAATGTGCTATAAGCAAAGATGACATACACAAAGTGCCACTAATAACCTAAATTAGTGGCACAAAATCTAAATGCCATTTAAAACGTGTGACGCTAGATTTTTAGTGGCATACGCAAAGTGCCACTAAATTATAAATTAGTGGCATTTAAAGTAAGTGCCACTAAAATGTGTTATAAGGAAAGATGACATACACAAAGTGCCATTAAAAAACTAAATTAGCGGGCACAAATGCTAAATGTCATTAAAGACGTATCCAGCTGAATGGCCTTTTTTTGTAGTGTAAGAGAAAAAAATTCATATAAATTGCTAAATCCTAGTTGAGTATGAGAAAACTGCACAAACAATTCATGTAGTTTGACCATATTGCAAGTTTGGTCTCTAGATTTTAAATCTGTAAACTTAGTCTAAACATTTATGAGATGGTTGCACTTTAGTCTTTACTATTAACCTAGTAAGTTAAAAAAGTGATACCATGTGACATTAATGTGAGGGTAATTGTATCTTTTTAAATTTGAAATCCTAGTAAATACTCTTTATGAGCATAACTCCTAAACTCGACTTAATCAACTTTTATTATATATGCACTAAATCTTGATTTGATTGAATGTGATGAAGTCAGCATATTAGGGGTTCTGGAGTTTGAAAGAGTGTCATGTTAGGGTTTTAAATTTTAAAAGAAACGATTACACTCATATGAATAGCATATAACATAACTTTTTCATTAAAAACTTGCAAGGGTTAACAACAGGGGACTAAATGTGCAACCATTTCACAAATCTTTGAACTAATTTTGTAAATTATAAAGTTAAAGACCAAGCATGCCATATGATCAAATCATAGAAACCATTTATACATGTTTCTATTTTGTATGGTTGAACAACTCCTTAAATGTTTGATGTCACACCCCAACATACGACGGAAATACGGAGCGCGAACTGATTGCTCACAGCTCTCAAAGTTCTATCATATCATTTAAATATGAGAATATCTAATTTATTTATTTAATTCAAAATTTCAATCAAGTACACCATATTTAAACAAATTACAAAACAATTCCAAATAAACCAAACATCTCGAATACTAAAATCAAACACAATAGTTTTTTTTATTAAAGTAACTTAGGGTATCTCTAAATGATTCTTCACCTTAGCTTCAAACCATATGGTAACCTACATATGCGTACAAAATAATATAGGTTGTCAACACGAGGTTGAGTGAGAAAGTCACCAATTTTGAGATAGTAATAATATATACATAAAAACAGCAAAACCGATATTGTGGGAATAAATCAATCAAACCAGGAACAACTAAAGGGTGCCAGCTGACCTTGCCTCATGAACACGGGCTATGACTACTATGACAAAATAAATGCGAATAAGGGTGTCAGTTGACCATTTCCTAGAGAATTGGAATTTGGCTACTAAGACGGCGTATGATCATACTTTAATGTGGTTATTATGGACTTCTTCGAATGCGATAAAGTAAAACAAATAGACAAATATCAATTAGTCATTTAATCGATCAACAAACAATATTCACAGTATGCTAGTGTGTATAATATATAATTTGTAAATATGAGTAAATTGTGGGAATAAATCAATCAAACCAGGAGCAACTAAAGGGTGCCAGCTGACCATGCCTCATGAACACGGGCTATGGCTACTAAGACAAAATAAATGCGAATAAGGGTGCCAGTTGACCATTTCCTAGAGAATCGGAATTTGGCTACTAAGACGGCGTATGATCATACTTTAATGTGGTTATGATGGACTTCTTCGAATGCGATAAAGTAAAACAAATAGACAAATATCAATTAGTCATTTAATCGATCAACACACAATATTCACAGTTTGCTAGTGTGTATAATATATAATTTGTAAATATGAGTAAATTGTGGGAATAAATCAATCAAACCAGGAGCAACTAAAGGGTGCCGCTGACCATGCCTCATGAACACGGGCTATGGCTACTATGACAAAATAAATGCGAATAAGGGTGCCAGTTGACCATTTCCTAGAGAATCGGAATTTGGCTACTAAGACGGCGTATGATCATACTTTAATGTGGTTATGATGGACTTCTTCGAATGCGATAAAGTAAAACAAATAGACAAATTTCAATTAGTCATTTAATCGATCAACACATATATTTAAACTTTTTAGAGACTTATGCGTACCTATTCATATTTCCAAATTATATATTATACACACTAGCAAACTGTGAATATTGTGTGTTGATCGATTAAATGACTAATTGATATTTGTCTATTTGTTTTACTTTATCGCATTCGAAGAAGTCCATCATAACCACATTAAAGTATGATCATATGCCGTCTTAGTAGCCAAATTCCGATTCTCTAGGAAATGGTCGACTGACACCCTTATTCAATATAGGTTGTCAACACGAGGTTGAGTGAGAAAGTCACCAGTTTTGAGATAGTAATAATATATACATAAAAAGAGCAAAACCGATATTGTGGGAATAAATCAATCAAACCTGGAGCAACTAAAGGGTGCCAGCTGACCATGCCTCATGAACATGGGCTATGGCTACTATGACAAAATAAATGCGAATAAGGGTGTCAGTTGACCATTTCCTAGAGAATCGGAATTTGGCTACTAAGATGGCGTATGATCATACTTTAGTGTGGTTATGATGGACTTCTTCAAATGCGATAAAGTAAAACAAATAGACAAATATCAATTAGTCATTTAATCGATCAACACACAGATTTAAACTTTTTAGAGACTTATGCGTACCTATTCATATTTTCAATTTATATATTATACACACTAGCAAACTGTGAATATTGTGTGTTGATCGATTAAATGACTAATTGATATTTGTCTATTTGTTTGACTTTATATGAGAGGCGTGATTACTCACCTTGACGATCAAGCGAATAAACCAAGAGATAGAATAAACGAGCAAAATTAACACGATGAATGTTCTGATCCAAACACACCTGAGACTTATACAAACAAAATATAGTCAAAACCGAGAACATAGCCATTGGATCAATCCAAACGGATGTATAAAACTCCGGTTAAGAGATTTTCAGTAAATAAGCGAACTGGTACTGACCAGAAACCAAACTGCGAGTCGGGAGCCGATTTTGGTCAGTACACTCAAAATCTTAAAATAAACATAAAATTCTTTTGGTCCGAAAGCTAGTTCCGACCAGAAGTGTTAGAAATCGATTAGTCAATCTTGTTGACTATTTGTCCCTTAAACGACTCGGAGTACAATTGACACGGTAAATCCCCTAAATCTCAGAAATTGATTGAGGACTTTTGTAAAGAAGATAAAAACTTAAAATATTGAAGAAGACAACTTACCCAAACGAGGATTGGAACTAAGAGAAATTCGTGGTCAATGAGGTCTTGAACACCAAAGTCAACTAGTCTTGAATGAAATCGATTAAATCTTCAAGAATTTGATGATGGGGAATGAAGATTTCGTGGGATATGGGGTCGGTAGTTATTAGGGTTTAGAGATGTGTTTTGATTATATATTGAGAATTGTAATGCATTTATGAAGTAATCCATTCGATTAGGAAAGCAATTAAGCTATTAATAAGAAAATCGAATATAATAACTAACAAAATTCAGCTTGGACAACAAGGAAACGAAATGGGATGTTTAAAACATTAATTGAAGTATCATGGAGCTTAAGCTTCGTTAATTTAGTCAAAAATAGGAAAAATTTGGCAAAATTAGTTCATGTACTTCTATAAATGCGAGTTTTAGTCATTTTAAGCGATTTTAAAAGTTTCTATGAGTTGTTTAACGAGTTTGAAAGTTAAGAAAATATAAATTAATTTTAACCAAGTTAAATATTAGATTTAGATAATTCAAAATATTTGAATTACTTTCCGAGTCGGGTTAAACATAAACGAATTCAAGTAAGAAAATCCTGAGATACTTAGATCGTCGGATAATCCACATAATTCGTCCCATTGTGCGGGTTATAAAACATTTTAATGACATGACTTTATGAGAAGGTAAAAGTTTTAATTAATTTTAAATGTAAAACCAGAAGATCATCAATGCATAAATTATTTCTAATAAAGCAAATGAGATGAACATTTGAGTTTGATTAATGAAAATAGTGAAAATTTTTTCAAACTTCTTAAAACTGAAAGAAGACGAGTCCTTTATGTTGAGATTAAAATTTTTGAATGAGATTGCGATAAGATTGATCGTGATGAACGAGCATAGGAATATAATGAGCATAGGAATATAATATAACTAACGAACTTTTGTGAACTTAACAAATAAAATTAACAAACAAGATTGTTATAAATGTACAAAATATCAACAACAGAATAAGTGAATGATTTAATTAATAGTTTAAACAACAAATCTTAAAATGAGAAATAACATGTGAAACCTTTATATATTGTATATATTAGAAATTAAATTATTAAGATCAAGAGTATAGATTTGAACAAGGTTAAATCAAGATTTTGATGAATCGAGTTTGATTAGATAAGAAACTTATGGGATTTAGAGAGAAATTGATATAAAAATGTAGCATTAAAATTGTGAATTTGAGATGATATAAATTCACTACGTGAATATCGACTTTTAGCCACACATGTGGTCTGGGCGATTTGCTACACTTCGGCTTAAATGTGTGGCTAAAAGGTCTTTGACCATGTTTGAAAACCTTCCAGAATGTTTTGGCCACACATGTTATTCTTCATGTGACCATTCTATACTTACTCAGGTACTTTTCGCCACACTTTGAAAAAAACTGTGACAAAAGCTAGCCACATTATAAAAACGTGTGGCGAAATGTGACCTACAGTCATAGTTTGTTTGATCTTTGATACATGTGACCAAAAACACATTCATTAGCCACAAATTGTGACATTTAACTAGCCACGTGTTTTAATAGTGTGGCCAAATGTGACGAACGGCTACTGCATTGATAAGAGATGTGTCTAAAAGGTAAACTACATAGCCACTTATATTACGTTGTGTGGCCTAATGTCACATTTGTTAGCCGCATTTTTAATAATGTGGTGAAATATGACGAACAACCATTGTATTTATTAGTAATGTGGCTAAAACGCTTAAAATATATGGCCACTTATACGAGGTTGTGTGACCAAAGAGTAGTTTAGTTTTATATGGCTAAAACGCTTTATTTTTCCTAAGTACTATCACCTTCACCTCCTCCCAATTACAAACCTAATCCATAAACATCGATTGAAGCTCATTACTCTTCTTCATCACTTTGATTCCTACTCCAAACTTCATCAAACATCTTGCGATCAAATCTAACAGGGGTTTTCAACATGATTAATTAAAACCCTAGAGATCTCAAAAAATGTTAGGGTTTGAGTTTTGTTGAGATCAGTTGATTGACAGATTCATTCTCGTTTATTGATTGGTCTGTAAGTCGATGTTAAACAACGATTATGTAACATCCCAAATTTCAAGATTTTTATAAATATGGATTTTAAACCAAAGAGGGGTCAAAGAGGAAATAAAACAAAAGGGTGGGTGATGTATATTTTTGGATGTTCTGGATGTGTGTGTGGACAGAAGAAGAAAACGAGCAAGAAGAAGAGAACGACCAAGAAGGAGAACAGATGATTTCACTTCTCAAATCAATTATCAAATCGAGCATTAGAAAATACATAATCATCGTGTAGTAGATCGATCATTGGGTAAGTGTTTCTAACCCTAAAGTTGGGGCTTTGTTATCTACACTTCATGCATGATGATCTAGTACGTGTTTTATGTGATTATTGATGAACTTATAGTGATAATATTGATTATGTGATCTATTACTAGTTATAATTGTTGATTCTATCATAGTAGTGTCAAACTGTGTTCAAGAGTATACCATATTTGATGAACACAGTTGATAAATTAGAGATCTTTTATGGATGTGGTTATATGATTATAATCTGTACACATAAGTTGATTGTTGTAATGCATCAAACATAAGAGGTCATTGTTAAAATGTGTGAGCAAATAGGCATTTCAGATCGTGCGTAGAGATTTAAAGTAATGATTTCAAATGAATGCACACAAGGTGTTTGTGAAAATGTCTCAACCAAAAAGGAATTAAAAGAGTTGTTAAGATGTGAAATTCATATTACTGCTATTAATAAAGTTCGTATAAAATCATAGAAAAATCGGGTGAATGTGTATTATACATGCTTGAAAACCTCTTTTGATGTACTAGGTTTCATATTTGAACACGATAAGCTAATTCAAAATTAAAACGGATCAAAACAGTAGATTAAAATGATGACAGCATGCTGTTTGAAGTTAAATTATGTTGCTGTCATGTTCTTTGAATAATCATATAAAATAGTATAAAAATCCAAGAAAGATGTATTTTATATTCTTGAAAAGCTCCTTGAGTCTGCTACGTTTTATATGTGAACATGAAAAGCTGTTTCGGATGAAATATTGTTCAAAACAGTTAGTTTATAGAGCAATACAGCAGATTCAGCATACTGTTTTGACAGAAAATAGGTTGCTGACCTGTTTTGCTAATAATCACATATAATAAACCGTAGCTCCGATAAAGGTGAACTTTATATGCTTGGAAACCTCTGTGAGTTTACTACATTTTACTTTTGAGCATATTAATTTAGTTCTGACTTTTAACTGGTCAAAAGTTGAGGTGAATAGGTGCTGCACAAAAGGTGCAGTACTGAAAATAGTTTTTTTCATAATAATAAATGGTGTGCGCACTTGTTTAGAAGAGATTATAACATAACTTCTTTAATGTAAATTAATGTCATAATGTATGAAGTTGCTAAGTAGAGCCTAATCGTATATGTACTGAGTTAACCGTTAAAACGGGGGAAGTGGATAAATGACTTGAAAATGTTTAACTGATAACTTGATGAACACATTGATGATTCTTGGCTTGTTAATTATTCGGTATAAATGAGAGTGGTATGGAAATATAAAGAATACTAATGCCGAGTGTCCACATTATGTATTCTAACTTGTTGAAAGTTGACTTTAACAAGATAGGTATGTTGAAGCTTGGAAGCCAAAGAGTCAAATGGACGAAGTGTAATCAAGCTCCTACGAACAAAGGTAAGTTTATCTTACATCTATTTTAAGAAGTTACAAGTCTTATTAGTATGTTTTGATTTATTATGAATATCAAATGGATACGGGCCGCCTTGACCTGTTAATTGAAAGTTGATTCTTTTGACAATACTTAGTGCGTACTGGTTGTTTTAACTCGTTACAGTTTGAAGTTTACCCTACCAATTGTCTAAGTGGGAATTACTCGTGTCTAGAATATAAATAGTACTAGAATTGTGTAGTACGGTTTGATTTGGGTTTCGGACCAGCTTGTCGATTATAATAATAATATAGTAACTAGATGAAGATTTGACTCGTTGGTGAATATTAAATTAGTAGCATGATTTAATTAGAGAAATGATTCGTTAAGTTGTTTAGACGGGTTGTAAATAATATGTTGAAAAGTTGTAACCGTTCTAAAGTTGAATTTTAGTTGAGACGTGAAATAGCATTAAGATTAATTTAAATGGGTTGTAATTATGTTGATGGGTTAAAATCATGCTGATTAGAAACAGGTACGCGAAGCTTATGATCAATTGGGCGAGTTAAGATACATAATAAATTGAATCTTTGGAGTTGCATAACGGTAGCCGGCATACACTACGCTGGACCTGGTTTGGCTTAATATTTCGACTAATGTTACTCCGGGTTTAATATCTTATTTATATATAATATTTAAATATTGGCAATAACTAATATTTGGTATTGGATTGCTTTAGGCGAAGCCCACAAATGGAAGCGAAAAGCCGAAGATCAAGTGCTCGGATTTGGACACCAATACACACCAAAGTGCAAGTTTCTAATATTGGTAATGAATTATGAATAAGTTTTCAAATATGTACTACCTTTGATTAAAAGACAAATTCCTACGGATATTATACGTGATGTGTGGATACATGTTAGGACTTTTAGTACTGTTGACATTACTTATTATCACCAACGATTTTTTTTAATTGAGTCTTTCCAACCCTGACCTGTTTCGACCCTCACCCGTTCCGACCCATAACCCATTTCGACCCAACCCAACCCATTTGCCACCTCTATGTTTAATGTATATTGACGGGTTAGGCGAGTTGTACCTCATAAGACAAAATTTTAAAAAATATTCAAAAATAATAATAAAAAAAATCATAAGTCAAGTTATAAATAAAAAACGGAAAAAGTAAAAAAAAATAAAACATTTCCTCAGTTGTCCTTGTTCAAAAAAAAAATCGACCCGAAACACGTTTTGACCCGTTCCAACCTTGACCTATTTTAACCCGGACCCGTTATGACCCGAACCTTTTGACCCTGACCCATTTCGACCCGAACCATAACAACCCCTTTTTTTAATTGACTCGTTTGGACCTAATCAGTTTCGACCCATTACCCGTTCTGACCCATAACCCGTTTCGACCCAACCCAACCCATTTGCCACCCTATGTTTAATGTATATTGACGGGTTATGCGAGTTGTACCTTTTAAGACACAATTTAAAAATATATGCATAATGGGCCATTAGAGATTTCAAGGCCCAATATGATCCATTAGGACATGTATGAGTTGTTTTTGTCTATTATGGTCTAATATGACTCCCTATAACACGATATAACCCTTAAATATCTAATGTTACATATCACATTCCATAATAGACCACTAAGAGATTTCAAGCCCTAATATGACCCATTAGAGCGACTATGACATGAAAAAGGCTATAATGGCCACTAACACCAACAAGGCCCAATAAGACCTATGATGAAAGTATCACATGTTATTGTAGGTTCCCTGGATGGATCAACACGAGATATCTCGATCTACGTAGGTGCGGAATCCCTGCGTAGGTCGTTACGAGCGTAGAAGACACGAATAGATCAAACACGATACGATAAACAAACACGTTATATTATAACCAAAACACGTGATACAATATCACTATTACAGACACGAACTCTCGTCCTCACGTTACAGCTCTCGTAACTTCGATAATGATCACACGAACTCCTTTTCTAAGCTAAGCCGTAACCTATATAAATACACGACAACTTCGCCTGGCATGTTCAGGCGAAGTTGTCCATAACTTCGCTTGACTAACAAGTTCGCCTAAACAGCGAACTTGTTAGTAACTTCGTTTAAGACATATAAAACATAATTAATCATTACAGACTCGATTACAGACATTAGACTATGAACTACTGACATTATGCACCAACAGACTCCCCCTTGGTAGTAGCTTCATGTCTTGATCATCAAGCACGTGTCTTGTAATCTTTAATCTCTTGGTCTTCATGCATGTACTCCTTCTCTCACGCATAACGTGACTACTCGCTGATATTTCCTCGCTTCGTCTTTCCAAGCAGGAATATAAAATATCTTCTTTTCATTTAACACCTGCAGATCAGCTTTCGATAAATTAACAAGATGCATCGGATCATACACTCTTAGCACTTCTTGTTCGTCTTCGTCTTCCATCACGGCTTCAGCAGTCTGGCAATCAACATACCACCATTTAAGATCTTTCAACACATCTTGAGGCATAGTCTTCATTGGAACCTCTTTCATGCATCGAATCGGTTTGTACTTCATTACCATCCATGACTTGCCATCTGCTCTCATTCCTCTTTCCTTATCTTCCACTAGCTTTCCCTTCTGTGGCTTTAATAACTCAAACTTCTTTTCTTTAATACTTTCTTTCCACACGATCTTCCCAATAACTCTGGCCATGTTGTCGTCGCTTCTATTAATCAACCCCAATCTAGCCAAATCCTTCACCTCACATTCAGGCAATGTATTGAGAGATCTCAACGTCCTCTTAAAGTATTGGATCCCATCATATCTTTTCACCACGAACACTTTTAACTGTTCATCATATAGCCAACAGATAATTCCTTTCTTTGATTCAGCATAGCCTTTGATATTATAACTTTTCTTGAACATGGTTGGAACAGCAGGCTTCTTAGTTTTGATAAACCAATGAGCATAGCCTTCCTTCCATCTAGGCTGCTCCTCCCATTCTGTATCATCATCTACTGTATCTTGACATACATCTGACTTTTCAACTTCAGGGATCTCGTGTTCAACATTCTCCTCAACTATTTCACCTTCTTCAACATCATCTTCTATCACAATTTCTGCACCAATCTTTTCAATCTCTTCGACTGGTAGAACATCATCTTCACACATAAATTCATCATCCAACATATCATCATCCAACTCCTTCAAGGCATCGATCACATCATCTCCTCGTCATCTACCATCACCACCTCATTACCACCAGAACCGCCAGCTGCACCTGCAGACTCCCCCTGAGCTGTGGTTGTCCCAAGAGCTTGACTAGTTCTTGGCAACTCACCACCTGCACCTTTCGATGCATTGGGATCATCGTCTCTGTCATTCTTCTTCTTTGTCCTGAGCTCGTCGCCTTTACAGCTCGTCTCCCCCTGAGATGCCAAAAACTCCTTCATAGCATCTATAATTTTTCCATGTTCAACCAGGAGGGACGACTGTAGTTGATTTTCTGCTACTAGGCGCTGAATAGCCTGGGTCTGGATAAAATTCACCCTTGATTGTTCTGCCACGACCCGTTCAAGTGCGGCTATTCTTTCCGAGTCTGATAGGGTTGCATCGAAATCGAACCTCATGTGAGATATGTCTTGAGTATACTGAGGAGGGATTTCGAATGAAACCGGGACATCAGAAGTAGCTGTGGACGTAACCGCAGGTGGTATCGTGACCGACAACCCTGCAGTGTGAACCACTGTCGACTCAATAACCTGTGCAACAACCTCCGACGGAGTAAGCGTTGGAGGCGGGCAACGATACAATATCTGGAGTCGTCAGCTGGAGTGTGATGGATGGGAGGCCAACAGATGATGATGTAGCCACCACGGGAACGTCCGTGGCGCTTGGCCTTGTGATCTGTAATGGTGTAGGAACAAGTGACATACCTGACAGTGCGGGCGGAGCGAAACGTATGACTCTAGAGCTCTCACCAGCTCCCCTACCTGCACCTGTCCTGTCCCTTCTTGAACGTCTGATCAACTTATGAATGTCTTCTTCTTCTTCTGACTCACTGTCGTCATCTGTCCTCTTTCTCTTCCCATACGTCCTCTTTTGAGTCACCATCATACGTCTTGCCTCATCCATTACATCATCAAAATCTGAGTCAGCCACCGTTGTAGCTGCCTTAGTAACATGCACAGTCGAGGCACGTTCAACAGGGACCTGAACGTTCTCCTCTGGATCCACCCGATCCATATCAAAGAAGCCTTAACCACCAAATTCTGCATCAAGGTCCACTTCCTCCTCCGGTGACACAACAGGAGCAGCAGGTATAGCTTGAGGTGCTCCTGCCTGTTGTGGTGTCGGGTCCCTAAACTCATCCCCACGAGCAGGCACATACTCCGGGTTGATTAAGTACCCAAAGAGTGGAGTATGCCTAGGACGCAGTTCAGGCTTGCTTCTAGCACTCGAAGTTCTACATTGAGCAAAGATACGCTTGTTCACACTCTCCACGTATCTGATAG